>NW_023416819.1:0-49316 GCF_012460135.2 Molothrus ater | reverse complement strand
GACCCCAAACTTTGCGACCCCAAAAAAGCCCCCAAAATTTTGCGTTGTCATTCCCTCGCTGTCCGCCAGGGGGAGCCGCTTCTCTCCCCGTCCGCCATCTTGAGTGTGGCGCAGCACTTCCGGGGTTTGCCGTCACTCACTTCCGGGTTTGCCGTCACTCACTTCCGGCGTCAACGGAAGTGGCGGGGTCGCCATGGCGACGGCCCCGCCTGTGGCAGCGGCGGGCGCGGCCCTAGGGCGCGGCGGGGACAGCGAGGGGACAACGAGGGGACAACGCGGGGGACAGCGCCGGTAACGGGAGCGGCGACACCGCGGGGACAGCGCGGGGGGAGCTGGGGGTGAGGGGGAGCCGGTGAAAGGGGGGGAGCGGGAAGGGGCCGGACAAAATGGCGGCGACGTGAGGGGCGGCCTGAGGGGGGCGCGGGGACATGGCGGGAACCGGGAGGGGACCGTGAGGGGACTTTGGGGACCGTGAGGGGACCTTGGGGACACAGGGGGGTTTGGAGACACAGAGGGGACTTTGGGGACATGGAGGGGACCGTGAGGGGACTTTGGAAACTTTGGGGACTTTGGGGACATGGCGGGGACCGTGAGGGGACTTTGGGGACATGGCGGGGACCGTGAGGGAACTTTGGGGACCGTGAGGGGACTTTGGGGACACAGAGCGGTTTGGGGACACAGAGGGGACTTTGGGGACATGGAGGGGAGCGTGAGGGGACTTTGGAAACTTTGGGGACTTTGGGGACATGGCGGGGACCGTGAGGGGACTTTAGGGACCGTGAGGGGACTTTGGGGACACAGGGGGGTTTGGAGACACAGAGGGGACTTTGGGGACATGGCGGGGACCGTGAGGGGACTTTGGGGACCGTGAGGGGACTTTGAGGACATGGAGGGGACCGTGAGGGGACTTTGGGGACACAGGGGGGTTTGGGGACCGTGAAGGGACTTTGGGGACATGGCGGGGACTTGGGAGACTTTGGGGACACAGGGGGGTTTGGGGACATGGAGAGGACCGTGAGAGGACCGTGAGGGGACTTTGGGGACACAGTGCGGTTTGGGGACACAGAGGGGACTTTGGGGACATGGCGGGGACCGTGAGAGGACCGTGAGGGGATTTTGGGGACATGGCGGGGACTTGGGAGACTTTGGGGACTTTGAGGACATGGCGGGGACCGTGAGGGGACTTTGGGGACATGGAGGGGGCTCTGGGGACCGTGCGGGGACTTTGGGGACATGGAGGGGGTTTGGGGACATGGCGGGGGCCGTGAGGGGACCTTGGGACCGTGAGGAGACTTTGGGGACCGTGAGGGGATTTTGGGGACATGGCGGGGACTTTGGGGACTTTGGGGACCGTGAGGGGACTTTGGGGACTTTGGGGACTTTGGGGACCGTGAGGGGACTTTGGGGACCGTGAGGGGACTTTGGGGACACAGGGGGGTTTGGAGACACAGAGGGGACTTTGGGGACATGGAGGGGAGCGTGAAGGGACTTTGGGGACCGTGAGGGGACTTTGGGAACTTTGGGAGACTTTGGGGACATGAAGGGGACCGTGAGGGGACTTTGGGGACCGTGCGGGGACTTTGGGGACCGTGAGAGGACCGTGAGGGAACTTTGGGGACCGTGAGGGGACTCTGGGGACACAGAGGGGGTTTGGGGACACAGGGGGGACTTTGGGGACATGGAGGGGACCGTGAGGGGACTTTGGGGACCGTGAGGGGACTTTGGGGACATGGCGGGGACTTTGGGGACTTTGGGGACCCAGAGGGGGTTTGGGGACAGGGTTGGGGACAGGTTCCAGGTTTGGGGTGGCTTGGGGACATTGAGGGGACCTTGGGGACGAGTTCAGGCACTTGTGGGGATCTTGGGGACATTTGGGGTGGCCTTGGGGACATTGAGGGTCCCCTTGTGAATGGGGGGGGGTGGTTGGGGACATGGAAGGGACCTTGGGGGGACTTTGGGGACATGGAAGGGACTTGGGGACATTTGGGGTGGCCTTGGGGGGGCCTTGGGGACATTGAGGGTCCCCTCGGGGGGGTTTGGGGACAAGTTCAGGGACTTGGGGGAACCTTGGGGACATTTGGGGTGGCCCTGGGGACACTGAGGGTCCCCTCGGGGATTTTGGGGCTATTTTGGGCAATTTTGGGGCAGTTTTGGGCAATTTTGGGGCAATTTTGGGGCAGTTTTGGGCAATTTTGGGGCAATTTTCTGGATTTTTGGGGCTGTTTTGGGCAATTTTGGGGCTGTTTTGGGGAATTTTGGGGAATTTTGGGGCTGTTTGGAGGAATTTTGGGGCTGTTTTGGGGGATTTTGGGGCTTTTCTGAGGAGTTTTGGGGCTTTTTTAGGAATTTTGGGGCTGTTTTGAGGATATTTCAGGAATTTTGGGGCTGTTTTGGGCAATTTTGGGGCTGTTTTGGGGATATTTCAGGGGATTTTGGGGCAGTTTTGGGGAATTTTGGGGCAGTTTTGAGGAATTTTGGGGCAGTTTCGGGGAATTTTGGGGCTGTTTTGGGCAATTTTGGGGCATTTTGAGGAGTTTTGGGGCTGTTTTTAGGAATTTTGGGGCTGTTTTGAGGAAATTTTGGGGCTGTTTTGGGGATATTTCAGGGAATTTTGGGGCAATTTTGGGGCTTTTCTGAGGAGTTTTGGGGCTGTTTTAGGAATTTTGGAGCTGTTTTGGGGCAATTTTGGAGCTTTTTGAGGAATTTAGGGATATTTTGTGGAATTTTGGGGCTTTTCTGAAGAGTTTTGGGGGTTTGTAGGAATTTTGGGCGTTTTTGAGGAATTTGGGCAATTTTGGGGCAGTTTTGAGGAATTTTGGGGCAGTTTTGAGGAATTTTGGGGCAGTTTTGGGGAATTTTTGGGATATTTCAGGGAATTTTGGGGCTGTTTTGAGGTGTTTTGGAGCTTTTTGAGCAATTTTGGGGCTGTGTGGGAGAATTTTGTGGATTTTTCGGAGAATTTTGGGGCTGTTTTGTGGAATTTTGGGGCTGTTTTGGGGATATTTCAGGGGATTTTGGGGCTATTTTGGGGGATTTTGGGGCTTTTCTGAGGAGTTTTGGGGCTGTTTTGGGCAATTTTAGGGCCGTTTTGGGGAATTTTTGGGATATTTTTGGGAATTTTGGGGCTGTTTTAAGGAATTTTGGGGCTATTTTGGGGCAGTTTTGGGGGATTTTGGGGCTGTTTTAAGGAATTTTGGGGATATTTTGGGGATATTTTGTGGAAATTTGGGGCTATTTGGGGGATATTTCAGGGAATTTGGGGAGTTTTGGGGAGTTTTTTAGGAATTTTAGGCTATTTTGGGGCTGTTTTGGGGATATTTCTGGGAAATTTGGGCCTTTTTTTGAGCAATTTTGGGGCTTTTTTGCAGCCGTTTCGTGGAATTTTGGGGCTTTTTTTTCCTGGAATTTTGGGGCTTTTCCAAAGAATTTCAGAATTTCCAACAAAAACTGGATTTGGTTTGGTTTGGTTTTCCAAAAATTTCCACTTTTTTTTTGTTTTTTTTAGGAATTCTGTTTGCATTTGAGGCCAATCCCAGCTTAGGAAAACCAAAACCAACAAAATTTAAAAATTCCAAATTTTTTTAGGAATTCTGAGTGGATTTGAGGCCAATCCCGGCTTAGAAAAACCAAAACAAAAAAAATTCTAAAATTCCAATTTTTTTTAGGAATTCTGGGTGGATTTGAGCTCAATCCCAATTTAGGAAAACCAAAACCAAACCAAAAAAATTCAAAAATTCCAAATTTTTTTAGGAATTCTCTTTGGATTCGAGGCCAATCCTGGTTTAGGAAAACCAAAACCAAAAAAATTTAAAAATTCCAATTTTTTTTTTGGAATTCTGTTTGGATTCGAGGTCAATCCCGACTTAGGAAAACCAAAACCAAAAAATTTTTTAAATTCCAAATATTTTTAGGAATTCTGGGTGGATTTGAGGTCAATCCCGGTTTAGGAAAACCAAAACCAAACCAATAAATTCCAAATTTTTTTTTGGAATTCTGGGTGGATTTGAGGCCAATCCTGGCTTAGGGAAACCAAAACCAAAAAAATTTAAAATTCCAAAATTTTTTAGGAATGCTGGGTGAATTTGTGGCCAATCCCAACTTAGGAAAACCAAACCAAAAAAATTCAAAAATTCCAATTTTTTTTTTGGAATTCTGTTTGGATTCGAGGTCAATCCCGACTTAGGAAAACCAAAACCAAAAATTTTTTTAAATTCCAAATTTTTTTAGGAATTCTGGGTGGATTCGAGGCCAATCCCAATTTAGGAAAAACAAAACCAAAAAAATTTAAAATTCCAAAATTTTTTAGGATTTCTGGGTGAATTTGTGGCCAATCCTAAGTTAGGAAAACCAAAACCAAAAAAATTCAAAAATTCCAAATTTTTTTAGGATTTCTGGGTGGATTTGAGGGCAATCCCGGCTTAGAAAAACCAAACCAAAAAAAATCTAAAATTCCAATTTTTTTTTGGAATTCTGGGTGGATTTGAGGTTAATTCTGGCTTAGGGAAACCAAAACCAAACCAAAAAATTCCAATTTTTTTTTTTTGGAATTCTGTTTGGATTTGAGGCCAATCTCAATATAAGAAAACCAAACCAAAAAAAATTTAAAATTCCAATTTTTTTTAGGAATTCTGGGTGGATTTGAGGCCAATCCCAATTTAGGAAAACCAAAACCAAAAAAATTCCAATTTTTTTTAGGAATTCTGTTTGGATTTGAGGCCAATCTCAACATAGGAAAACCAAAACCAAAAAAAAATTTAAAATTCCAATTTTTTTTTTTGGAATTCTGTTTGGATTTGAGGCCAATCCCAACTTAAAAAAACCAAAACCAAACCAAAAAAATTCCAATTTTTTTTTTTAGGAATTCTGTTTGGTTTCGAGGCCAATCCTAGCTTAGGGAAACTAAAACCAAACAATTCCAGTTTTTATTTGGAATTCTGTTTGGATTCGAGGTCAATCCCGGCTTAGGCAAACCGGCCAAACCGGGAGCGCCGGCTCCGGGCCGGGATTTGACGCCGTGGGTTGGGATTTACCGCTCCCTGTTTTGCTTTTCCCTCTCCTTAGCACTCACCCCGCGGCCTCTCCCCGAAACTTTGGGCTCCTCCGGACCCGCCGCAGAACGCGGGGAAAACCGGGATAATTCACCAGAAAAACCCAAAAAACTTCGGGCGAATTTTCGGGAAAATCGGGAGATGCTTCCCAAGCTTTGCCGGTCGCCGGATCCGGGCAGAGCCGCGAGGACGGAGGGATAAACCCCACGCCCATGGTGCCTCTGCCGGGCCCCGTTGCCGAGCTTTTCCCGGGGGATCGGGGGCGGCCATGGCGGAGCACCGGGAGCTGCTGGCCGAGATGGCGGCGGTGGCGCGGCTCAGCACGCCCGAGCGGCTGCGGCACGCCCAGAGGCGCCGGGCCCAGCAGCTGAAGCAGTGGGCGCAGGCCCAGAGGGACAGCCCGGCCATTCCCAGGGAGGAGGGAGCAGGAGCAGCAGGAGGAGGGGAGAGGAAGAGGAGGAGGAGGAGGAAGACGGTGACGTTCCCGGCCAGCGTGCGGCTCCTGGAGGCGGCGGCGCGGCACGACGCCGAGGAAGGTGGGGGGGAAAGCGGGAATTCCGTTGGGGATGGTTTGGATTGGTGGGATCGAGGGGAGGGGACGGAGGTGGGACGGGAAGGGATGGTGGGGGGGGGGATCTGGTGGGATCCTTGGAGGGGTTGCTGGGATTGGCCACGGTTCCTTTGGGATCCTTGGAATTGCCACTGGGATCCTTGGAATTGGCACTGGGATCCTTGGAATTGGCACTGGGATCATTGGAAGGGTTGTTGGGATTGGCGTGGTTCCTTTGGGATCTTTGGAATTGCCTTTGGAATATTTGGAATTGCCACTGGGATCCTTGGAGGGGTTGTTGGGATTGGCCACGGTTCCTTTGGGATCCTTGGAATTGCCACTGGGATCCCTGGAAGGGTTGTTGGGATTGGTCACGGTTCCTTTGGGATCCTTGGAATTGCCTTTGGAATATTTGGGATTTCCATTGGGATCCTTGGAGGGGTTGTTGGGATGGTTACAGTTCCTTTGGGTTCCTTGGAATTGGCACTGGGATCCTTGGAATTGCCTTTGGAATCCTTGGAAGGGTTGTTGGGATTGGTCACGGTTCCATTGGGATCCTTGGAATTGCCATTGGAATATTTGGAATTGCCACTGGGATCCTTGGAATTGCCATTGGAATATTTGGAATTGCCATCGGGATCCTTGGAGGGGTTGTTGGGATTGGTGTGGTTCCTTTGGGATCCTTGGAATTGCTGTTGGGATCCCTGGAATTGCCACTGGGATCCTTGGAAGCGCCTTTGGAATCCTTGGAATTGGCACTGGGATCCTTGGAGGGGTTGTTGGGATGGTCACGGTTCCTTTGGGATCCTTGGAATTGGCACTGCGATCCTTGGAATTGCCTTTGGAATCCTTGGAAGGGTTGTTGGGATTGGTCATGGTTCCATTGGGATCCCTGGAATTGCCATTGGAATCCTTGGAGGGGTTTTTGGGATGGTCACGGTTCCTTTGGGATCTTTGGAATTGCCACTGGGATCCTTGGAATTTCCATCGGGATCATTGGAGGGGTTGTTGGGATTGGTGTGGTTCCTTTGGGATCCTTGGAATTGCCACTGCGATCCTTGGAATTGCCGTTGGGATCCTTGGAATTGCCAGCGGAATCCTTGGAATTGCCATTGGGATCCTTGGAATGGGCACTGGGATCCTTGGAGCGGTTGTTGGGATGGTCACAGTTCCTTTGGGATCTTTGGAATTGCCAGCGGAATCCTTGGAATTGCCTTTGGAATATTTGGGATTTCCATTGGGATCCTTGGAGGGGTTGTTGGGGTGGTTGTGGTTCCTTTGGGATCCTTGGAACCACCATCGGAATCCTTGGAAGAGTCGTTGGAATCATTGGAATCGCCTCTGGAATCTTTGGAAGGGTTGTTGGGCTGGTCACGGCTCCTTTGGGATCCTCGGGAATGTCTTTGGGATCTTTGGTGGTTCCATTGGATTCCTTGGAATTGCCGTTGGAATCCTTGGAATTGCCGTTGGGACGGTCATGGTTCCACTGGGATCCTTGGGAATGTGTTTGGGATACTCAGCAGATCCATTGGATCCTTGGTGGTTCAATTGGATTCCTTGGAATTTGCCATTGGATTCCTTGGAATCGCCATTGGGATCCTTGGAATCTGCCTTGGGATCCTTGGAATTGCCATTGGGATCCTTGGAATTGCCGTTGGGATGGTCATGGTTCCTTTGGGATCCTTGGGAATGTCCTTGGGATATGTGGTGGTTCCAATGGAACCCTTGGAATTGCCTTTGGAATGCTTGGAGTTAGCGTTGAGGATCCTTGGAATCGCCATCGGAATCCTTGGATTCCGTGTGCATGGTCACGGTTCCATTGGGATCCTTGGTTGTTCCATTGGATTCCTTGGAATTTGCCGTTGGAATCCTTGGAATTGCCGTTGGGATGGTCACGGTTCCATTGGGATCCTTGGGAATGTGTTTGGGATACTCAGCAGATCCATTGGATTCCTTGGTGGTTCCGTTGGATTCCTTGGAATTTGCCATTGGATTCCTTGGAATTTGCCGTTGGATTCCTTGGAATTGACATTGGAATCCTTGGAATTGCCGTTGGGATGGTCACGGTTCCACTGGGATCCTTGGGAATGTGTTTGGGATAGTTGATGGTTCCATTGGATTCCTTGGAATCTGCCTTGGGATCCTTGGAATCGCCGCTGGGATGCTCCAAGGTCCGACTGGAATCCTTGGCGGTTCCGTTGGATTCCTTGGAATCTGCCTTGGGATCCTTGGAATCGCCCTTGGGATGCTCCAAGGTCCCACTGGAATCCTTGGCGGTTCCGTTGGATTCCTTGGAACCGCCCTTGGGATCCTCCTCCGTGCTTCCCTCGGGGTTCCCGGTGGCGCCGGCATTCCCAGCATTCCCGGCATTCCCGGCATTCCCGGCATTCCGTTCCCCCGCAGTCCAGCAGTTCCTGGAGAGCGGGATCAGCCCCGACCTGTGCAACGAGGACGGGCTGACGGCGCTGCACCAGGTACTGCCCGGAAACGTCCCCGGAAACATTCCCGGAAACACCCCCGGAAACATCCCCGGAAACATCCCCGGGAACATTCCCGCAGCTCCGGGGCCGGGGCCTTCCCGGGATCCCACGGGAGGATCCGGGGCCTTCCCGTCCCCTGAGCTGATCCTGGTATCCCGGATTGGGGCTTTTCCATCCCAGCTCCATCCATTGATCCCAAATCCCAGTGATCCCAAATCCCAGATCCATCCATTGATCCCAAATCCAGGCCATTGCCATCCCAGATCCATCCATTGATCCCAAATCCCAGTGATCCCAAATCCCAGATCCATCCATTGATCCCAAATCCCGGTGGTCCCAGTGATCCCAAATCCCAGTGATCCCAAATCCAGGTCATTCCCACCCCAGATCCATCCATTGATCCCAGATCCCAGTGATCCCAAATCCCAGATCCTGGTGATCCCAAATCCAGGCCCTTCCCATCCCAGCTCCATCCATTGACCCCAAATCCCGGTGATCCCAAATCCTGCTGATCCCAAATCCAGGTCATTCCCACCCCAGATCCATCCATTCATCCCAGATCCCGGTGATCCCAAATGCAGGCCCTTCCCATCCCAATTCTATCCATTGACCCCAAATCCTGCTGATCCCAAATCCCAGATCCCATCATTCCCAAATCCAGGCCCTTCCCATCCATGATCCCAGTGATCCCAAATCCAGGCCCTTCCCATCCCAGCTCCATCCATTGATCCCAAATCCCGGTGATCCCAAATCCCGGTGATCCCAAATCCTGGTGATCCCAAATCCAGGCCCTTCCCATCCCAAATCCCATCATTCCCAAATCCAGGTCCTTCCCATCCCATCCCAAATCCTGCTGATCCCAAATCCCAGATCCCGGTGACCCCAAATCCAGGTCATTCCCATCCCAGCTCCATCCATTGATCCCAGATCCCGGTGATCCCAGATCCCAGTGATCCCAAATCCAGCCCCTTCCCATCCCATCCATTGATCCCAAATCCCAATGATCCCAAATCCAGCCCCTTCCCATCCCAAATCCCATCATTCCAAATCCAGGCCTTTCCCATCCCGTTAACTGCTGATCCTGAACCCTGGTTTCCCAAATCTGTGTTTTTCCCACACGTCCGGTGATCCCAAATCCTTCCTTATCCCGGTAACCCCAAATCTTTTCCATCCCCGCTCCAGGTCCTTCCCTTGCCCTCTCCCCCAGCTGATCCCAAATCCCGCTGATCCCAAATCCCGGTGTCCCCTTTTCCACATCCTTCCCATCCCATTGACCTCCAGCATCCCAGGACCACGAATCGCACCCCGTTCCCAATCCCACCATTCCCAACCCCACCATTCCCAATCCCAATCCCATTATTCCCAATCCCATTATTGCCAATCCCATTATTCCCAATCCCACCATTCCCAGAACTGCGTTGGCAGCTCCGTCCCGCTGCTCCTGGACCATTCCCAATCCCATCATTCCCAATCCCACCATTCCCAACCCCACCATTCCCAACCCCAACATTCCCAATCCCATAATTCCCATTCCCAGTCCCATCGCAATCCCACCATTCCCAAACCCATTCCCATCCCCAGAGCTGCATCAACAATTCCCTGCCCCTGGTCCGTCTCCTCCTGGACCATTCCCACCATTCCCAATCCCACAATTCCCATTCCCACCATTCCCATTCCATTCCCAATCCCACCATTCCCCTTCCCATTCCCATCCCATTCCCACCATACCCACCATTCCCAATCCCAATCCTATCATTCCCATAATTCCTAGTCCCATTCCCACCATCCCATTCCCATTCCCATTCCCACCATTCCCAATTCCATTCCCGATCCCATTCCCATCATTCCCCTTCCATTCCCAATCCCACCATTCTCATCCCATTCCCGCCATTCCCACCATTCCCAGAGCTGCATCGACGATTCCCTGCCCCTGGTCCAGCTGCTCCTGGACCATTCCCACCATTCCCATTCCCACCATTCCCAATCCCATCATTCCCACCATTCCCATTCCATTCCCATTCCCAATCCCAATCCCATTCCCACCATTCCCATTCCATTCCCATTCCATTCCCATTCCCAATCCCATCCCATTCCCACCATTCCATTCCCAATCCCAATCCCATTCCCACCATTCCCATTCCATTCCCATTCCCAATCCCATCCCATTCCCACCATTCCCATTCCCAATCCCATCCCATTCCCACCATTCCCATTCCATTCCCATCCCATTCCCAATCCCATTCCCACCATTCCCATTCCCAATCCCATCCCATTCCCAATCCCATTCCCATCATTCCCGCCATCATCCCCAGAGCTGCATCGACGATTCCCTGCCCCTGGTCCGGCTGCTCCTGGACCATTCCCATCCCATTCCCAATCCCATTCCCACCATTCCCATTCCCAATCCCATTCCATTCCCATTCCCATCCCATTCCCATTCCCATCCCATTCCCAATCCTATCCCATTCCCAATCCCATTCCATTCCCATTCCCATTCCCATTCCCGCCATTCCCACCATTCCCAGAGCTGCATCGACGATTCCCTGCCCCTGGTCCGGCTGCTCCTGGACCATTCCTATTCCCACCATTCCCATTCCCAATCCCATTCCCATTCCCACCATTCCCATTCCCAATCCCATTCCCACCATTCCCATTCCCATTCCATTCCCATTCCCGCCATTCCCACCATTCCCAGAGCTGCATTGACGATTCCCTGCCCCTGGTCCGGCTGCTCCTGGAGCATTCCCATTCCATTCCCATTCCCATCCCATTCCCAATCCCATTCCCACCATTCCCATTCCCAATCCAATCCCATTCCCATTCCCATTCCATCCCCAGAGCTGCATTGACGATTCCCTGCCCCTGGTCCGGCTGCTCCTGGACGCCGGCGCCGACGCCAACGCCCGCGACGCCGAGCTCTGGACCCCGCTCCACGCCGCCGCCACCTGCGGCCACCTGCGCCTGGTGCAGCTGCTGCTCCAGCGGTACCTGGGGACACCCTTGGGGACACCCCCGGGGACGCCCCCGGGGACGCCCCCGGTGACGCCGGCGCTGTCCCCGCAGCGGCGCCGACCTGCTGGCGCTGAATTCCGACGGGAACATGCCCTACGACCTGTGCGAGGACGAGGCCACGCTGGACTGCCTGGAGAGCGCCATGGCGCGGCAGGGTGGGCGCGGGCCCGGGGCGGGGTGGCGCCAGTAATGTCACCGATAATGTCACCAATAATGTCACCCCCTCGTGGCAGGGATCACGCAGGAGCGCATCGAGGAGGCGCGGGCGGCCACGGAGCGCGCCATGGTGGCCGAGATCCGCGAGCTCGTCCGGCAGGGAAAGGAGCTGGACGCGCCCCGGGGACAGCACGGGGGCACCCTGGTGCGCGGGGGTGGCACCGAGGGGACAGCGGGGGCGGCACTGAGGGGACAGCGGGGGCAGCACCAGGGTCATTGAGGGGGCATTGCAGGGGCACCGGGGTCATTGAGGTGACACTGGGGTCATTGAGGGGTCATTGAGGGGGGATTGAGGTCATTGAGGGGGCATTGAGGTGGCACCGGGGTCATGGAGGGGGCATTGAGGGGTCATTGAGGTGGCACCGGGGTCATTGAGGTGGCACCGGGGTCATTGAGGGGGGATTGAGGGGGCACTGGGGTCATTGAGGGGGCACCGGGGTCACTGGGAGGGGATGGAGGTGGCACCGGGGTCATTGAGGGGGGATTGAGGTGACACCGGGGTCATTGAGGTGGCACTGGGGTCATTGAGGGGGGATGGAGGTGGCACCGGGGTCATTGAGGTGGCACCGGGGTCATTGAGGGGATGAGGGTGACACTGGGAGGGATCAGGGTGACACTGGGTGGCACTGGGGGTCACTGGGGGGGGTCCTCATGGCCATGGTGGCATTGGGAGAGGAGCAGGGTGGCACTGGGGTCACTGGGAGGGGATCAGAGTGACACTGGGAGTCACTGGGTGGCACTGGGGTGGCACTGGGCTCACTGGGGGTCACTGGGTCAGGGTGGCACTGGGGTCACTGATGGGGGGTGGGGGTGGCACTGGGAGGGGCAGGGTGACACTGGGGTCACTGGGCGTCACTGGGTCAGGGTGACACTGGGGTCAGTGGGAGGGGATGAGGGTGGCACTGGGGTCACTGGGTCAGGGTGACACTGGGGTCACTGATGGGGGGTGGGGGTGGCACTGGGAGGGGCAGGGTGACACTGGGGTCACTGGGCGTCACTGGGTCAGGGTGACACTGGGGTCAGTGGGAGGGGATGAGGGTGGCACTGGGGTCACTGGGTCAGGGTGACACTGGTGGCACTGGGAGGGGATGAGGGTGACACTGGGTGTCACTGGATGAAGATCAGGGTGACACTGGGGGTCACTGGGAGGGGCAGGGTGACCCTGGGAGAGGATTAGGGTAACACTGGGGTCACTGGGTGAGGGTCAGGGTGACACTGGGGGTCACTGGATGGGGAGCAGGGTGACACTGGGTGTCACTGGGTCAGGGTGACACTGGGTGACACTGGGGGTCACTGGGTGAGGGTCCCCATGGCCCTGGTGGCACTGGGTGAGGATCAGGGTGGCACTGGGGGGTCACTGGGAGGGTCAGGGTGACATTGGGTGACACTGCAGGGGATGAGGGTGACACTGGCAGGGTCAGGGTGACACTGGGTGACACTGGGGGGTCACTGGCAGGGTCAGGGTGGCACTGGGGGGTCACTGGATGAAGATTAGGGTGACATTGGGTGAGGATCAGGGTGACACTGGGTGACACTGGGTGGCATTGGATGACAATCAGGGTGACACTGGGAGAGGATCTGGGTGGCGCTGGGGTTCACTGGGTGAGGATCAGGGTGGCACTGGGGTCATTGGGTGACACTGGGGGTCACTGGGTCAGGGTGGCACTGGGGTCATTGGGTGACACTGGGGGTCACTGGGTGAGGGTCCCCATGGCCCTGGTGACACTGGCTGAGGATCAGGGTGGCACTGGGGGTCACTGGATGACAATCAGGGTGACACTGGGTGACACTGGAGGTCACTGGGTGAGGATCAGGGTGACACTGGAGGTCAGTGGGTGACACGGGGGGTCACTGGATGACAATCAGGGTGACACTGGAGGTCACTGGGTGAGGATCAGGGTGACACTGGGTAGCACTGGGGGTCACTGGGGGTGTCACTGGGTGAGGATCAGGGTGGCACTGGGTGACACTGGGGGTCACTGGGTGGCACTGGGGGGTCACTGGATGAAGATTAGGGTGACACTGGGGTGGGTCACTGGGTGGCATTGGGGTTCACTGGGTGAGGGTCAGGGTGACACTGGGTGACACTGGTGGTGTCACTGGGTGAGGGTCAGGGTGACACTGGGGGTCAGTGGGTGACACTGGGGGTCACTGGATGACAATCAGGGTGACACTGGATGACAATCAGGGTGACACTGGGTGACAATCAGGGTGACACTGGGAGAGGGTCAGGGCGACACTGGGGTCACTGGGTGGCATTGGGGGTCACTGGATGAGGCTCAGGGTGACACTGGGTGACACTGGTGGTGTCACTGGGTGAGGGTCAGGGTGACACTGGGAGGGTCAGGGTGACACTGGGGGTGTCACTGGGTGAGGATCAGGGTGACACTGGGGTTCACTGTGTGACGATCAGGGTGACACTGGGTGGCACTGGTGGGGTCACTGGGTGAGGGTCAGGGTGACACGGGGGGTCACTGGATGACAATCAGGGTGACACTGGGAGTCACTGGGTGTCACTGGGGGTGTCGCTGGGCGAGGCTCAGGGTGACACTGGGGGTCACTGGGTGACACTGGGGGTCACTGGATGACAATCAGGGTGACACTGGGGGTCACTGGATGACAATCAGGGTGAGACTGGGTGTCACTGGGGGTGTCGCTGGGCGAGGCTCAGGGTGACACTGGGTGACACTGGGGGTCACTGGGTGTCACTGGGCGAGGCTCAGGGTGACACTGGGGGTCACTGGATGACAATCAGGGTGACACTGGGAGTCACTGGGTGACACTGGGGTTCACTGGATGACAATCAGGGTGACACTGGGGGTCACTGGGGGTCACTGGGTGACGATCAGGGTGACACTGGGGGTCACTGGATGACAATCAAGGTGACACTGGGGGTCACTGGGTGACACTCGGGGTCACTGGGGGTCACTGGTGATGTCGCCGGGCGAGGCTCAGGGTGACACTGGGTGACACTGGGGGTCACTGGGTGTCACTGGTGGTGTCGCCGGGCGAGGCTCAGGGTGACACTGGGTGACACTGGGGGTCACTGGGGGTCACTGGTGGTGTCGCCGGGCGAGGCTCAGGGCGCCACCCCGGTGCCACCCCCGCTGTCCCCGCCGCTGTCCCCTGCCAGCTGCACGTGGCGGCCGCCAACGGGTACCTGGAGGCGGCCGAGCTGCTGCTGGCGCACGGCGCGGGCCCCGCGGCGCGCGACGCCGACGGCTGGCAGCCCCTGCACGCCGCCGCCTGCTGGGGACAGGTGTGTCACCCGCGCCCTCGGGGACATCCCCCCCGCCCCGCGTCCCCGATGATTTTCCCGTTTTTCCCCTTTTTCCACCCGTTTCTCGTCCCCTCCTTTCTGCAGGTGCAGCTGGCGGAGCTGCTGGTGGCTCACGGCGCCGAGCTGGGCGCCAAATCGCTGCTGGAGGAGACGCCCCTGGGTGGGTTTGGGGACGGCACTCTGGTGGCACTCTGGTGGCACTTTGGTGGCACTTTGGTGGCACTCTGGTGACAGGGGTGTTGTCACAGACGTGTGCGGGGACGAGGAGGTCCGGGCCAAGCTGCTGGAGCTGAAGCACAAGCGGGCGGCGGTGCTGAAATGCCAGGAGAGGCACAAATCCCTGCTCCAGAGAAGAACGTCCAGCGCCGGCAGCCGGGGGTGAGGATTGGAGGGGACACCACAGGGGTGGCACTGGGGTGACACAGGGGACACCACAGGGGTGACACAGGGGTGGCATTGGGGACACACAGGGGACACCACAGGGGTGGCACTGGGGTGACACAGGGGTGGCATTGGGGTGACACGCAGGGTCACAAATCCCTGCTCCAGAGGAGAGCGTCCAGCGCCGGCAGCCGAGGGTGAGGATTGTCACCGCCTTGGGGACACCACAGGGGTGACACTGGGGACACCACAGGGGTGGCACTGGGTGACACTGGGGACACCACAGGGGTGACACTGGGGACACCGCAGGGGTGGCATTGAGGACACCACAGGGGACACCTCTGGGGACACCACAGGGGTGGCACTGGGTGACACTGGGGACACCACAGGGGTGGCACTGGGGACACCACAAGGATGGCACTGGGGACACCACAGGGGTGACACTGGGGACACCACAGGGGTGGCATTGGGGTGACACACAGGGGTGGCACTGGGGTGACACTGGGATCACCACAGGGGACACCACAGGGGTGGCACTGGGGTGACACACTGGGGTGACACTGGGGACACCACAGGGGTGGCATTGGGTGACACACAGGGGTGGCACTGGGGTGGCACTGGGGACACCTCTGGGGACACCACAGGGGTGACACTGGGGACACCACAGGGGTGGCATTGGGTGACACACAGGGGTGGCACTGGGGTGACACACAGGGGTGACACTGGGGACACCACAGGGATGGCACTGGGGTGACACTGGGATCACCACAGGGGTGACACTGGGGACACCACAGGGGACACCTCTGGGGACACCACAGGGGTGACACTGGGGACAGCACAGGGGTGACATTGGGAACACCACAGGGGTGGCACTGGGGACACCACAGGGGTGGCATTGGGTGACACACAGGGGTGGCACTGGGGACACTGGAGGGGTCAGGCTGACGCTGGGAGGTGCTCAGGGTGAAATCCCCGAAACCCCACAATTCCCCAAACCCCCACACATCCCCCAAAGTTCATAATCCCGAACCCCGAAACCCCACAGACCCTGAACCCCACCCACATCGTTCCCCAAAACCCCATAAACCCCGAAATCCCAAAACCCCCATAATCTCCGAAACCCCAAAATCCCCATAATCCCAATAAACCCCATAAACCCCCATAATCCCAAATGCCAGAACCCCACAAACCCCCAAAACCACACAAATCCCAAATGCTTAAATCCCCAAAACCCCAAAATCCCCAAATCCCATGAATCCGAAACCCCTGTAATTCCCCAAATCCACACAAATCCCCAAAACGCCCACGAACCCCAAACCCCACAAACCCCGATCCCCTGTAATGCTGAATTCCCATAAACCCCATAGCCCCAAAGCCCCATAAGCCCCAAATGCCCTAAATCCCATAAAACCCCACAAAACCTCATAAAAACCCCACAAAACCCCCCTAAATCCCATAAAACCACAGAAAACCCCACAAAACCCCCATAAACCCCACAAAACTCCATAAAATCCCAGAAAAACCCCATAAACTCCCACAAAACCCCACAAAAAACCCACAAAAACCCCATAAAACCCACAAAAACCCCCCAAAAAACCCCATAAATCCCATAAAACCCAACAAAAACCCCTTAAATCCCATAAAACCACAGAAAACCCCACAAAACCCCCATAAACCCCAATCCCTTGCAATCCTGAATTCCCATAAACACCATAACCCACAAAAACCCCCATAAACCCCACAAGACACCCCAAAAACCCCCTAAATCCCATAAAACCACACAAAAATTCCCATAAACCCCACAAAACCCCCATAAAAACCCCACAAAACCCCAAATGCCCTAAATCTTCTAAACCCCTCAAAAACCCACAAAAACCCCACAAAACCCCACACAACCCCATAAAAACCCCACAAAACCCCCTAAATCCCACAAAACCCCATAAGACCCAATCCCTTCTAATCCTGAATTCCCATAAACCCCATACCCCACAAAAACCCCCAAAACACCCCATAAACCCCCATAAACCCCAAATGCGCTAAATCTTCTAAACCCCACAAAACCCCACACAAACCCCATAAACCCCCAAAAACCCCACAAAAACCCCGCAAAAACCCCACGAAACCCCACAAAACCCCACACAAACCCCATAAACCCCAAATTCCCTAAATCTTCTAAACCCCACAAAACCCCCCTAAATCCCATAAAACCCCATGAAACCCCACACAAACCCCACACAAACCCCACACAAACCCCACAAAAACCCATGAACCCCAAATGCCCTAAATCATCTAAACCCCACAACCCCCACACAAACCCCATAAACCCCACACAAACCCCACACAAACCCCCTAAACCCCACACAAACCCCACACAAACCCCACAAAACCCCACAAACCCCACAAACCCCACACAAACCCCCTAAACCCCACAAAAACCCCACAAACCCCACACAAACCCCCTAAACCCCACACAAACCCCACACAAACCCCCTAAACCCCACACAAACCCCACACAAACCCCACAAAACCCCACACAAACCCCACACAAACCCCACAAAACCCCACACAAACCCCACACAAACCCCACAAACCCCACACAAACCCCACACAAACCCCTCAAAACCCCACACAAACCCCACACAAACCCCACACAAACCCCACAAAACCCCACACAAACCCCACACAAACCCCACACAAACCCCACACAAACCCCATAAAACCCCACACAAACCCCACACAAACCCCACAAACCCCACACAAACCCCACACAAACCCCACACAAACCCCACAAACCCCACAAACCCCACAAACCCCATCCCAGGAAGGTGGTTCGCCGCGCCAGCCTCTCGGAGCGCTCCAGCCGCTACCGCCGGGAGCTGCAGCGCGAGGCCATCGTCTGGGGACACCTCGGGGACAGCGAGGACGAGGACAGGGCCACCGCCACTGCCACCGCTGCCGTCACTGTCACCGCTGCCACCGCTGAGGGCGCGGCCACCGAGACACGGCCACCGCTGCCAGCGGCCGGCGGAGGGGCTGGGGTGAGGGACAGCGGGGACATCAGAGGGGACACCTCAGGGGTGAGGGACATTGGAGACATCAGGGACATTGGGGACACTGGGGATGTTGGGGACATCGAGGACATCGGGGACATCGGGGACTTTGGGGACACCTCAGGGGTGAGGGATATTGGAGACATTGGGGACATTGAGGACATCGGGGACATCGGAGGATTGGGGACACTGGGGACGTTGGGGATGTCGGGGATAAGGGACATGGGGGACATTGGGGACATCGGGGACACCTCGGGGGTGAGGGATATTGGAGACATTGGGGACATTGGAGACATCAGGGACATCAGGGACATTGGGGACACCTCAGGGGTTAGG
Organism: Molothrus ater; assembly: GCF_012460135.2. NCBI lineage: Eukaryota > Metazoa > Chordata > Aves > Passeriformes > Icteridae > Molothrus > Molothrus ater. Next base: position 30,963 of record NW_023416819.1, on the reverse strand, counting down.
GGCACTGGAGACTTTGGGGACATGGGAGACATTGGGGACATTGGGGACATCAGGGACACTGGGGACGTCGGGGATAAGGGACATTGGGGACATCAGGGACATTGGGGACAACAGGGACACCTCAGGGGTGAGGGACAGTGGGGACATTGGGGACATCAGGGACTTTGAGGGATTGGGGACACTGGAGACGTTGGGGATGTCAGAGATAAGGGACACTGGGGACATTGGAGACATTGGGGACATTGGCAGATTGGGGACACTGGGGACGTCGGGGACATTGGGGAAGCCTCAGGGGTGGGGGACATCAGGAACATTGAGGACATTGGGGACACTGGGGACGTCGGGGATAAGGGATATTAGGGACATCAGGGACACTGGGGATGTTGAGGGTGAAGAACATTGGGGACACCTCGGGGACAGCGAGGACAAGGACAGGGCCACCACCACTGCCACCACTGAGGGCACGGCCAGCGAGACACGGCCACTGTGGAGGGGCTGGAGTGAGGGACAGCGGGGACAGAGGGGGGGTTGAGGGACATTGGGGACATCAGGGACACCTCGGGGGTGAGGGACACTGGAGACATTGAGGACATCAGGGGAATTGGGGACGTTGGGAAATTGGGGATGAAGGACATTGGGGACATTGGGACTATTGGGGACATCAAGAACATTGGGGACATTGTAGACATCAGGGGACATTGGGGCTATTGGGGACATCAGGGACAATGGGGGACATTGGGAGATTGGGGACATTGGGGACATCAAGGGACATTGGGGGACTGGGAGCATCGGGGACACCTCAGGTGTAAGAACATTGGGGGTGAGGGACACTGGGGACATTGGGGACATCGGGGAGGTTGGGGGTGAAGGGCATTGGGGACATCGGGGACAGCGAGGGTGAGGACAGGGCCACCACCACTGCCACCACCGAGGGCACGGCCAAGGGGGCGGGGCTGGGGTGAGGGACAGCGGGGACATCGGGGACATTGGGGACATGGGAGATGTCAGGGACATTGAGGCCATCAGGAGTCAGGGACACTGGGGACACTGGAGACATTGGGGACACTGGGGACATTGGGGACATTGGGGGATTGGGGACACTGGGGACACCTCAGGGGTGAGGGACATTGGGGACACTGGGGACAATGTGGAGGGACATTAGGGTGAGGGACCTTGGGGACAATGTGGTGGTGAGGGACCTTGGGGACATTGGGGGGACCCTGGGGACATCATGGGGGCTTGGGGACCTTGGGGACATCGTGGGATTGGGGACAATGGGGACAACATGGAGGACATTGGGGACAATGTGGGGGTGAGGGACCTTGGGGACAATGGGGAACCTTGGGGACAATGTGGGGTGGACATTGGGGGATTGGGGACATTGGGGGTGACACTGGTGTGAGGGACACTGGGGACATCGGGGACATTGGGAGTGAAGGACCTTGGGGACAACATGGGGGACACTGGGGACAGCAGGGACAATGTGAGAGGACCTTGGGGACATTGGGGACACTGGGGACAGCAGGGACAATGTGAGGGGACCTTGGGGACATTGGGAGTGAAGGACCTTGGGGACAACATGGGGGACACTGGGGACAGCAGGGACAATGTGAGGGGACCTTGGGGACATTGGGGGACCTTGGGGACAACATGGGGGGGACACTGGCGACAGTGAGGACAATGTGGGGGGACATCAGGGCTGAGGAACACTGGGGACAACGTGAGGGGACCTTGGGGACATCGTGGGACCTTGGGGACATTGAGGGTTGAGGACCTTGGGGACATCGGGGGACCTTGGGGACAACATGGGACATTGGGGACACTGGCGACAGTGTGAGGGGACCTTGGGGACATCGTGGGACCTTGGGGACATTGAGGGTTGAGGACCTTGGGGACCTTGGTGGGGGGGACCTTGGGGGTGAGGGACCTTGGGGACATTGGGGGACACTGGGGACAATGTGAGGGGACCTTGGGGACAACGAGGGTTGAGGACCTTGGGGACACTGGGGGACATGGGGGGACATTGGGGTGAGGGACATTGGGGACATTGGGGACATTGAGGGTTGAGGACCTTGGGGACAATGTGGGACATTGGGGGACCTTGGGGACATTGGGGACATTGGGGACATTGAGGGTTGAGGACCTTGGGGACACTGGGGGACATGGGGGGACATTGGGGTGAGGGACATTGGGGACCTTGGGGACATTGGGGACATTGAGGGTTGAGGACCTTGGGGACATGGGGGGTGAGGCACCTTGGGGACAACATGGGCTGACACCAGTGGCTCGGTGACAACAGCGGGGAGGACACTCGTGCTCAGGGTGACACCGGGGAGGGGACAACGGTGACACCGCTGGGGACAGCCCTGAGTGTCCCCATTGTCCCCATCATCCCCACTGTCCCCATTGTCCCCATTGTCACCTCCCCCCTTTTCTTTGTCCCCTCAGGACCCGTCCTCGGCGCCACCCTCGCCGTGCCCTCACCCCAACGGCGCCGCCATGTCCCCAATGTCCCCAGGGTCCCCTCGCTGTCCCCCGGCGCCCTCGGGGGACCGCGGCCACCCCCACACCTTGGCCGACCTCAAGCGGCTCCGAGCGGCCGCCAAAGCCCCAAAGAGCGACCCCAGAAACGCCCCCGAAAACCACCCCAAAAACCCCCCCGGGGACACCCTCGGGGACATCGGGGACACCCCTGGGGACACCCCTGGGGACATTGGGGACACTGGGGCCACCGCCGGGGAGCCGCCTGTGCTGCGGCTGAGGGCCCCGCAGGGCCCGGCGCAGGATCAGCGGCGCTGCTGCCGCCTCCTGTGAGCGCGGCCTTTGGGGGCCTTTGGGGCCTTTGGGGGCCTTTGGGGGCCTTTGGGGCCTTTTGGGGGCGCCCCGAAACCTTCGGGGTGGCCCCGTTGTCCCCGTGCGTGCGCGGTGGCCCCAAAAGGGACTTTCTGTGTCCCTTTCTGTGTCCCTTTCTGTGTCCCTTTTTGTGTCCCCGAGCGCTTGGGGACGAGGAACAAATGCGAGGTGGCAGCAGCAGCGGTGTCGGCGTGGATTTGTTACTTTGGGGTTTTGTTGTTTTGGGGTTTGGGGGTTTTGGGGTTTTTGGGGTTTTTGGGGTTTTGTTATTTTGGGGTTTTTGGGGTTTTGTTATTTTGGGGTTTTGTTATTTTGGGGTTTTTGGGGTTTTGTTATTTTGGGGTTTTGTTATTTTGGGGTTTGGGGGTTTTGTTATTTTGGGGGGTTTGGGGTTTTTGGGGTTTTGTTAATTTGGGGTTTGGGGGTTTTGTTATTTTGGGGTTTTGTTATTTTGGGGTTTTTGGGGTTATTTTGGGGTTTTGTTATTTTGGGGTTTTGTTATTTTGGGGTTTTGGGGTTTTGTTGTTTTGGGGTTTTGTTATTTTGGAGTTTTGTTTTTTTGGGGTTTGGGGGTTTTGTTATTTTGGGGGTTTTGGGGTTTTTGGGGTTTTTGGGGTTTTGTTATTTTGGGGGTTTTGGGGTTTTTGGGGTTTTTGGGGGTTTGTTATTTTGGGGTTTTGTTATTTTGGGGTTTTGGGGGGTTTTGGGGTTTGTTTTAATGGGAAATGGCCCCAAAATTGGGTTGGGAGACCCCAAAAGTCACATTTGGGGTGGGGGGGACGGGACAGGGACCCCAAAATTGGATTTGGGGTGCCCTAAATCCACATTTGGGGTTTTGGGATGCCCCAAATCCTACAGGGAAATTTTGGGGATCCCAAATCCACATTTGGGGCTTTGGGGTCCTCTAAATCAACATTTGGGGTTTTGGGACCCCCCAAATCCCATTGGGAACTTTAGGAACCCCCAAATCTTTTATGGGGTTTTTAGGACCCCCCAAATTCCCCATTTGGGGTTTTGGGATCCCAAATTTCACATTTGGGGTTTTGGGAACCCCTAAATCCTACAGGAAAATTTAAGAATCCCCCAAATCCACATTTGAGATTTTCAGGACTCCCCAAATCCCATTGGGAACTTTAGGAACCCCCAAATCCTATATGGGGTTTTTAGGACCCCCCAAATTCCACATTTGGGGTTTTGGGATCCCAAATCCACATTTGGGGTTTTGGGAATCCCAAAATCCTACAGGGAAGTTTTGGGATCCCCCAAATCCTACAGGAAACTGTTGGGGACCCCAAATCAACATTTGGGGCTTTTAGGATCCCCCAAATCCACATTTGGGGTTTTGGGGACCCCAAAATCCTACAGGGAAGATTTGGGATCCCCCAAATCCTACAGGAAACTGTTGGGGACCCCAAATCCACATTTGGGGTTTCAGGACCCCCCAAATCCCATTGGGAACTTTTAGGGACCCCAAATCCCACAGGAATCTTTTTAGGATCCCCCAAATCCACATTTGGGGTTTTAGGAACCCCCAAATCCTGTACGAGGTTTTGGGGACCCCTAAATCCTATAGGGAAAATCTGGGGATCCCAAATCCCACACTGGGAATTTTTGGGATCCCCCAAATCCTAAATGGGGTTTTGGGATCCCCTAAATCCTACAGAGAAGTTTTGGGGACCCCTAAATCCACATTTGGGGTTTTGGGAGCCCCAAAATCCTACATGGAAGTTTTAGGGACCCCCCAAATCCTACAGGAAAATTTAAGGAACCCCCAAATCCCAAATTTGGGGTTTTGGGTACCCCCAAATCCCACTGGGAACTTTTAGGGACCCCAAATCCCACTGGGAACTTTTTAGGATCCCCAAAATCCACATTTGGGGTTTTTAGGACCCCCCAAATTCCACATTTGGGGTTTCGGAACCCCCCAAATCCCACAGGAAACATTTTAGGATCCCCCAAATCCTTTTTTGGGGGATTTTAGGATCCCCCCCAAACCCCACTGGGAACTTTTAGGATTCCCCCCCCCAACCCCTAAATAAAAACCCCAAATCCCTTTTAGGAACCCCCCCAAAAACCCCAAATCCACCCCTAAAATTTGGGGGTTTTTTTGGGTTTTTTGGGGTTTTTTGGCGGGTTTTTTTTGGGGTTTTTTTTGGGTTTTTTTTTGTTTTTGGGGTGGCCCTTTATGGGGGCGGGGCACCCCAAAATCCCAAATCCTCCCCTCCTCCCCCCGGTCCCGATCCTATTTCGGGCCGCGGCAGCTGCAGGGAAAGGTCAGAGCTCGTAGGGTGACCCCAAAAGGCGCCCCCGACCCCCAAAAAACCCCAAAAAAACCCCGGGGAAAGGGGGCGGTTATAGGGGAAGGGGCGGGGCCTTTTGGGGGTTTTTTTGGGGGTTTTTGGGGTGCTGGAAGGGGCTGATAAGGGGCGGGGGTTGATAAAGGGTGGGGCGGCCCTAAAAGGGCCCCCGGGAGGGAATTTGGGGGAATTTGGGGATCCTAAAAGGGGAATTTGGGGTGGAAATGGGGAATTTGGGGGATCCTAAATGGGGAATTTGGGGGAAAATGGGGGAATTTGGGGGATCCTAAATGGGGAATTTGGGGGGATCCTAAATGGGGAATTTGGGGGAAAATGGGGGAATTTGGGGGGAATTTGGGGATCCTAAATGGGGAATTTGGGGGGGAAATGGGGGAATTTGGGGGGAATTTGGGGGATCCTAAATGGGGAATTTGGGGGAAAATGGGGGAATTTGGGGGGAATTTGGGGGATCCTAAATGGGGAATTTGGGGTGGAAATGGGGAATTTGGGGGATCCTAAATGGGGGAACTGAGGGGGAAATGGGATTTGGGGTTTTCTTATTCTGAGGGATCCTAAATGGGGAATTTGGGGGATCCTAAATGGGGAATATGGGTGGAAATGGGGGAATTTGGAGGATCCTAAATGGGGGAATTTGGGGTGGAAATGGGGAATTTTGGGGGGGATCCTAAATGGGAATTTGGGGGGAAATGGGGAATTTGGGGGGATACTAAATAGGGGAATTTGGGGGGGAAATGGGGGAATTTGGGGGATCCTAAATGGGGGAACTGAGGGGGAAATGGGGTTTGGGGTTTTCTCATTTTGGGGGATCCTAAATGGGGAATTTGGGTTGGAAATGGGGGAATTTGGGGGATCCTAAAAGGGGAATTTGGGGTGGAAATGGGGGAATTTGGGGATCCTAAATGGGGAATTTGGGGGGAAATGGGGAATTTGGGGATCCTAAATGGGGAATTTGGGTTGGAAATGGTGGAAATTGGGGGATCCTAAAAGGGGAATTTGGGGTGGAAATGGGGGAATTTGGGGCGATCCTAAATTGGAGAATTGAGGGGGAAATGGGGTTTGGGGTTTTCTCATTTTGGGGGATCCTAAATGGAGAATTTGTGGGGAAAATGGGATTTATGGGGTCTCTGATGGGGGATTTATGGGGTCCCAAATGGGGTGGGGGGTCTATGGGGACCCCCAATTATGGGGTCCATAGGATCCCTAAATTTGGGGGTGGTCTATGGGGTCGCTAATTTTGGGGGTTCTGTGGGGTCCCCTAAATCTGGGGGGGTCTCTATGGGGTCCCCTAAATCTGGGGGGGTCTCTATGGGGTCCCTGGTTTTGTGGTTTTACGGAATCCCGAATTTCGGGGTTCCCTGTGGGGTCCCCCATTGGATCCCAAACGGGCGAATCCATCCGGACCCCCCAAAAAAGGGGGGGGTTCCCATACCGACCCCCCCCCCCCCGCCGCATTTTGGACTCTCCCGGCCACGCCCCCTTCGCCCTCATCCAATCAGCTCCGAATGGGCGTGGCATCCCCTGATTGACAGCTGGCGGGGGCGTGGCCAGCGCGGGCGCGGCGGTTGGAGCCGCTGGGGGGCGATGTGAGCGGGGAATTGGGGACAATTGGGGACAATTGGGGACAATTTGGGGACGGGGGGGGTCTGGGGTCCCCAAATTCCCGCATCCCCCCCCACCCGCGTGTCCCCTGTCCCCAACCCGGGCGGTGGCGCTGGCCCGGTGCCACCCCCGTGCCAGCTGTCGCCTGCCCGCTGCCCGTTGTCACCAGTGCCACCCCCGTGCCAGTTGTCCCCTGCCCCGTGCCACCCCCTGTCCCGCTGTCCCCGGTGCCACCCCCTGTCCCGCTGTCCCCTGCCCGGTGCCACCCCCTGTCCCGCTGTCCCCTGCCCCGTGCCACCCCCTGTCCCGCTGTCCCCGGTGCCACCCCCTGTCCCGCTGTCCCCTGCCCGGTGCCACCCCGCGATTCCCAGTGTCCCGGTGCCACCCCCGTGCCCTCTGTCCCCGCTGCCACGTGCCCCTTCCCGGTGCCGCCCCTGTCCCTGTGCCCTCTGTCCCCGCTGTCCCCGCTGTCCCCGGTGCCACGTGCCCATCGCCGGTGCCACCCCCGTTCCCGGTGTCCCTGTCCCTGTGTCCCGGTGCCACCCCTGTCCCTGCTGTGCCACGTGCCCGGTCCAGGTGTCCCCTTCCAGGTGCCAGCCCCGTTCCTGGTGTCCCCACCCCGGTGTCCCCACCCCGGTGTCCCCTTCCCGGTGTCCCCACCCCGTGTCCCCATCCCGGTGCCAGCCCCGTTCCCGGTGTCCCCACCCCGGTGTCCCCTTCCCGGTGTCCCCATCCCGGTGCCAGCCCCGTTCCCGGTGTCCCCATCCCGGCGTCCCCATCCCCGTGTCCCGTTCCCGGTGCCAGCCCCGTTCCCGGTGTCCCGGTCCCGGCGTCCCGTTCCCGGTGTCCCCATCCCGGCGTCCCCTTCCCCGTGTCCCGTTCCCGGTGTCCCCGGTGCCGGTGCCAGTCCAGTTCCCAATGTCCCCATCCCTGTTTATCCCCATCCCCGGTGTCCCCATCCCGATGTCCCTTCCCTGTGCCAGCCCCGTGCCACCTGTCCCCGGTGCCGGTGCCAGTCCCGTTCCCGGTGTCCCCATCCCGGTGTCCCCTTCCCTGTTTGTCCCCGCTCCCGGTGTCCCGTTCCCGGTGTCCCCTTCCCTGTTTGTCCCCGTTCCCGGTGTCCCTTTCCCTGTGCCATCCCCGTGCCCGGTCCCGGTGCCATCTGTCCCTGGTGCTGGTGCCGGTGCCACTCCCGTTCCCGGTGTCCCATTCCCGGTGTCCCATTCCCTGTTTGTCCCCATTCCGGTGTCCCGTTCCCGGTGTCCCCTTCCCTGTTTCTCCTCGTTCCCCGGTGCCACTCCCGTTCCCGGTGTCCCATTCCCTGTGTCCCATCCCTGTTTGTCCCCATTCCGGTGTCCCGTTCCCGGTGTCCCCTTCCCTGTGCCACTCCCGTTCCCAGTGTCCCATTCCCGGTGTCCCCATCCCTGTTTGTCCCCGTTCCCCGGTGCCACTTCCGTTCCCGGTGTCCCCATCCCGGTGTCCCCATTCCCGGTGTCCCATTCCCTGTGTCCCATTCCCGGTGTCCCCTTCCCTGTGCCGTGCCCGGTGCCGGTGCCACTCCGGTTCCCAGTGTCCCGTTCCCAGTGTCCCATTCCCGGTGTCCCCATCCCTGTTTGTCCCCGTTCCCCGGTGCCGGTGCCACTCCCGTTCCCGGTGTCCCCATCCCGGTGTCCCATTCCCCGTTTGTCCCCGCTCCGCTGCTGTCCCCGCGTCCCCGCTGTCCCCTCCCCCGGTGGCCGTTGCCCGGTGCCCATTGCCCGGTGCCCATTGCCCGGTGCCCGTTGCTGCCCCGTGCCCGCTGCTGCCCCGTGCCCGTTGTTGCCCCGTGCCCGTTGTTGCCCCGGGCCGGTTGCCGCTCGCTGTCCCGTGCCCGGTCCCGCCCCGGTGCCCGTTGCCCTTTGCCCGTTGCCGTTGCCGCCCGTTGCCGTCGCTGCCCCGGCCCAGGGAGCGCCCGGGGGGAACTTTCGGGGTTACCGGGGGCGGCCCCGGGGGTGCCGGGGCGGTGTCGCCCCCATCCCGTCCCTCCCCGCTGCCCCGGGGGCGGTGTCGCGATTGTCCCGCTGTCCCCCGCTCCCTCCCCGTTGTCCCGGGGGCGGTGTCGCGATTGTCCCGCTGTCCCCCGGCCCCTCCCCGATTGTCCCGCTGTCCCCCACTCCCTCCCCATTGCCCCGGGGGCGGTGTCGCGATTGTCCCGCTGTCCCCCGGTCCCTCCCCGTTGTCCCGGGGGCGGTGTCGCGATTATCCCGGGGTGTCCCGATCCCTCCCCGTTGTCCCGAGGGCGGTGTCGCGATTGTCCCGCTGTCCCCCGGTCCCTCCCCGATTATACCGGGGTGTCCCCCGGTCCCTCCCCGCTGCCCCGAGGGCGGTGTCGCGATTGTCCCGGGTTGTCCCGGTCCCTCCCCGATTATCCCGGGCTGTCCCGGTCCCTCCCCGTTGTCCCGGGGGCGGTGTCGCGATTATCCCGGGGTGTCCCGGTCCCTCCCCGCTGCCCCGGGGGCGGTGTCGCGATTATCCCGGGCTGTCCCCCGGTCCCTCCCCGCTGCCCCGGGGGCGGTGTCGCGATTATCCCGGGTTGTCCCGGTCCCTCCCCGCTGCCCCGGGGGCGGTGTCGCGGTTGTCCCGCGGTGTCGCCGGGGGTGATGCGGGCGCTGAGGGCGCTGCGGCCCCGCAGGCTCCTGGCGATGGCGGCGGCGGCGGCGGCGGCGGCCGCGGGGTCGGCGGGGGCGCGGCGGGGCCCGGTGCTGACCCCCGAGTCCATGAACCCCGCGGTTCGGCGCGTGGAGTACGCGGTGCGCGGCCCCATCGTCATCCGCGCCATGGAGATCGAGCAGGAGCTGCGCAAGGTACCGGGACAAAGAAAAAAACTCCCCGAAACAACCAAAAAATAACCCGGGACAAAACCCGAGCGGAGCAGGGCAAAACCCGAGCGGAGAGGGGCAAAACCCGAGCGGAGCGGGGCAAAAACCGAGCGGAGAGGGGCAAAAACCGGAGGGGAGAGGGGCAAAACCCGAGCGGGGCAAAAACCCGAGCGGGGCAAAAACCGAGCGGAGAGGGGCAAAAACCCCAGCGGAGAGGGGCAAAACCCGAGAGGGGCAAAACCCCGAGCGGGGCAAAAACTCGAGGGGAGCGGGGCAAAACCCGAGCGGGGCAAAACTGGAGCGGGGCGGGACAAGGCGGGGGGGAAATGGGGACGGAGCCCGGGCAACGGGAGCGAGCGGAGCGGAGCGGGAGAAGGGGACAGCGGAGCGGGAAATGCCCCCAAAAACCGGGACAGCCCCTCCTGGACCGGGAAATGCCCCCAAGAACCGGGACAGCGGAGCGGGAAATGCCCCCAAGAACCGGGACAGCCCCTCCTGGAGCGGGAAATGCCCCCAAGAACCCGGACAGCCCGTGCTGGAGCGGGAGAACCCAGCCCTGAACCGGGACACTCAGTCCTGGACCGGGAAATGTCCCCAAAAACCGGGACAGCCCCTCCTGGAGCGGGAAATGTCCCCAAGAACGGGGGCAGCCAGTCCTAGACCGGGAAAAGCCCCCCAGGAACCAGGAACAACCCCCCGGACCGGGACATCCCGCCCCTAAACCGGGATAACCCCGACCCCAAACCGGGATAACCCCCCCCGAACCGGGATATCCCAACCCCAAACCGGGATAACCCCCCCAGAACCGGGATAACCCCCCCAGAACCGGGATAACCCCCCCAGAACCGGGTCCTCCTTCCCAAACCCGGGAATTCTCCCCAAAATGGAGAAAATTCCCCCGAATTGGGACCCCACACCCCAAAATCGGGACCCCCCAAACCCCAAAATCGGGACCCCCCCAAAATCGGGACCCTCCAACCCCAAACCCCAAAATGGGGACCCCCCCCAAACCCCAAAATCGGGACCCCCCAGTCCCGGGTTTCCCTCCCTGCCCCCGCCCCCACCAAATGGGGCGCCCCAAATTTGGCCCCTCCCGCCCCTAAAATGGGGGGTTCAGCCCCAAAAATTGGATTTTATCCCCCCCTAAAAATGGAGTTTTCCCCCAAAAAATGGAGTTTTCTCCCAAAAAAGGGATTTTTTTCCCCCCCAAAATGGGATTTTTTTCCCCAAAAAGGGAAATTTTATCTCCCCAAAAAAGGGGGTTTATCCCCCCAAAAATGGGATTTTTTCCCCAAAAAAGGGATTTTTTTCCCCCCAAAAATGGGACTTTTTTCCCAAAAAAGGGAATTTTTATCTCCCCAAAAATGGGTTTTTATCCCCCCCAAAAAAGGAATTTTTCCCCCCAAAAAGGGGGATTTTCTGCCTCCAAAAAGGGTTTTTTTCCCCAAGAAAAGGATTTTTCCCGCCAAAAAACCCCAATTTTCCCGCTAGAAAAGCTTTTCACCCCCAGGGCACCCCCAAAATCCCGGAACCCCCCTAAACCAGGGTGTCCCCACCCCCCAGTGTCCCCTCAGTGTCCCCCAGTGTCCCCAATGTCCCCTCAATGTCCCCCAGTGTCCCCAGTGTCCCCTCAGTGTCCCCTCAATGTCCCCCAGTGTCCCCTCAGTGTCCCCCAATGTCCCCTCAGTGTCCCCTCAATGTCCCCCAATGTCCCCCAGTGTCCCCTCAGTGTCCCCTCAATGTCCCCTCAATGTCCCCCCAATGTCCCCTCAGTGTCCTCTCAATGTCCCCAATGTCCCCCAATGTCCCCTCAGTGTCCCCTCAGTGTCCCCCAATGTCCCCCCAGTGTCCCCAATGTCCCCTCAGTGTCCCCCAGTGTCCCCTCAGTGTCCCCCCAATGTCCCCTCAATGTCCCCAATGTCCCCCCAATGTCCCCCAATGTCCCCTCAGTGTCCCCTCAATGTCCCCCCAATGTCCCCTCAGTGTCCCCCAATGTCCCCTCAGTGTCCTCCAGTGTCTCCCCAGTGTCCCCTCAATGTCCCCCAATGTCCCCTCAGTGTCCCCCCTGTGTCCCCTCTGTCCCCTCCCCCCGGTGACACTGGGCGGTGCCGGGGGGGCTGTTGGGGTCAGCCGGGGACACCGCGGGTGACGCCGCAGGTGACACGGGTGACACAATCGGGGCGGTGCCACCCGGGGCAGAGTCCGCGGTGGCCAAAGTCCGGCCCGAGCGGGGGTGGGGACGTCGCTGCCGCCCTGCCCCGTGTCCCCAAGGTCCCCAAGGTCCCCAATGTCCCCAAGGTCCCCGAGGTCCCCGAGGTCCCCGAGGTCGCGGCCACTCCCAGGACAGGGGACATTACGGGGGTGGTGGCGCCACCGCCCTGGCGGTGACAGCGGGGGTGGCCCTGGGTGGGGACAGGAGCCCTGACCTGGTTTTGTCCCCGTTCCTGTCCTTGTCCCTGTCCCTTGTCCCTGTCCCCTGTCCCTGTCCCCATTCCTGTCCCTGTCCCTTGTCCCCACCCCGTCCCCGTCCCCATCCCTGTCCCTGTCCCTTTTCCCCATCCTTGTCCCCACTGTCCCCATCCCTGTCCCCTCATCCCTGTCCCCTCATCTCTTGTCCCCATCCCCATCCCTGTCCCTTTGTCCCCACCTGTCCCCTCATCCCTGTCCCCACCTGTGTCCCCACCTGTGTCCCCTCATCGCTGTCCCTTTGTCCCCAGGGTGTCCCCATCCCTGTCCCCTCATTGCTGTCCCTTTGTCCCCAGGGTGTCCCCATCTGTGTCCCTTCATTGCTGTCCCTTTGTCCCCAGGGTGTCCCCACCTGTGTCCCCTCATTGCTGTCCCTTTGTCCCCACCTGTGTCCCCTCATTGCTGTCCCTTTGTCCCCAGGGTGTCCCCACCTGTGTCCCCTCATTGCTGTCCCTTTGTCCCCAGGGTGTCCCCATCCCTGTCCCCTCATCGCTGTCCCTTTGTCCCCAGGGTGTCCCCACCTGTGTCCCTTCATTGCTGTCCCTTTGTCCCCAGGGTGTCCCCATCACCGTCCCCTCATCGCTGTCCCTTTGTCCCCAGGGTGTCCCCAAGCCCTTCTCGGAGGTGATCAGGGCCAACATCGGTGACGCCCACGCCATGGGCCAGCAGCCAATCACCTTCCTGCGCCAGGTGCGGCCCCGGGGACACCGCGGGGTCACCGCTGCCACCCCCGGGGTGCCACCGCCGCCGCCACGGCCCCGGTGTCCCCAGCGTGGCCCCGGTGTCACCGCGGTGTCCCCGGGCAGGTGGCGGCGCTGTGCCTGTGCCCGGAGCTGATGAAGGACGAGTCCCTGCCCAGCGACGCCAAGGAGCGCGCCCAGCGCCTGCTGGGGGCCTGCGGGGGACAGAGCGTGGGTGGGTGGCACCCGAAAACCCCAAAATCCCAAAAAAACCCCCAAAATCCCAAAATCCCCAAAATCCCAAAATCCCCAAAACCCCACAAAAATCCCAAAATCCCAAGGAGAGCGCCCAGCGCCTGCTGGGGGCCTGCGGGGGACAGAGCGTGGGTGGGTGGCACCCGAAAATCCCAAAATCCCAAAAAATCCCAAATCCCAAAATCCCAAACCCCAAAATCCCCAAAACCCCACAAAAATCCCAAAATCCCAAGGAGCGCACCCAGCGCCTGCTGGGGGCCTGCGGGGGACAGAGCGTGGGTGGGTGGCACCCGAAAATCCCAAAATCCCAAAAAAACCCAAATCCCAAAATCCCAAACCCCAAAATCCCCAAAATCCCACAAAAATCCCAAAATCCCAAACCCCAAAATCCCCAAAACCCCACAAAAACCCCAAAATCCCAAGGAGCGCGCCCAGCGCCTGCTGGGGGCCTGCGGGGGACAGAGCGTGGGTGGGTGGCACCCAAAAACCCCAAAATCCCAAATCCCAAAAAACCCCAAAATCCCAAAATCTCAAAATCCCTAAATCTCAAAATCCCAAACCCCAAAATCCTAAACCCCAAATCCCACAAAAATCCCAAAATCCCAAATCCCAAACCAAACAAACCCCAAAATCCCAAACCCCAAACCCCAAAATCCCCAAATCCCAAATCCCAAACCAAACAAACCCCAAAATCCCAAATCCCTAAATCCCACAAGCCTCCAAATCCCAAACCCCAAAATCCCACAAACCCCAAAACCCCAAATCCCCAAATCCCCAAATCCCAAAATCCCCAAAATCCCCAAAACCCCAAATCCCAAAATCCCCCGAGAACCAAATCCCCAAATCCAAGAAGCCCCAAAACCCCCAAATTCCAAAATCCCGCAAGCCCCAAAATCCCAAATCCAGCGCCCAACTCCATCCGTCCCCCACCCCTGGAATGTCCCCAGTGTCCCCCCAATGTCCCCCCAATGTCCCCCCAATGTCCCCAAATATCTCCAGTGTCCCCAATGTCCCCCAATGTCCCCAAAGTCCCCCAATGTCCCCAAATGTCCCCAATGTCCCCAATGTCCCCAACGTCCCCAACGTCCCGCCAATATCCCAATGTCCCCCGCAATGTCCCCAAATATCTCCAGTGTCCCCAATGTCCCCCCAATGTCCCCAATGCTCCCAATGCCTCCCAGTGTCCCCAATGTCCCCAACATCCCCGATGTCCCCAATGTCCCTAACATCCCCAAATGTCCCCCAATGCCCCCCCATGTCCCCAACATCCCCCCAATATCCCAATGTCCCCCCAATGTCCCCAGTGCTCCCAATACCCCCCAGTGTCCCCAATGTCCCCAGTGTCCCCATTTCCCAATATCCCCAATGTCCCCAAATGTCCCAAATGTCCCCAAATGTCCCCAACATCCCCGATGTCCCCAACATCCCCCCGATATCCCCAATGTCCCCAATGCCCCCAATGTCCCCAATGTCCCCAAAGCCTCTCAGTGTCCCCAATGTCCCCAATGTCCCCAATGCCCCCCCAATGTCCCCAGTATCCCCATTTCCCAACATCCCCAAATGTCCCCAGTGTCCCCAATGTCCCCAACATCCCCGATGTCCCCAACATCCCCCCGATATCCCCAATGCCCCCCAGTGTCCCCAACATCCCCAATGTCCCCAATGTCCCCAATGCCCCCCAGTGTCCCCAACATCCCCAATGTCCCCCAATGTCCCCAATGTCCCCAGTGTCCCCCCAATGTCCCCCCAATGTCCCCCCAATGTCCCCAAATATCTCCAGTGTCCCCAATGTCCCCCAATGTCCCCAAAGTCCCCCAATGTCCCCAAATGTCCCCAATGTCCCCAGTGTCCCCCCAATGTCCCCTCAACGATGTCCGCACCACCCGCTGAGATGCCACCACTCGGGGGGGAGGTGACAGTGTGGCTGTCCCCAATGTCCCCAATGTCCCCAATGTCCCCAATGTCCCCAATGTCCCGCCAATATCCCAATGTCCCCCGCAATGTCCCCAAATATCTCCAGTGTCCCCAATGTCCCCCCAATGTCCCCAATGCTCCCAATGCCTCCCAGTGTCCCCAATGTCCCCAACATCCCCGATGTCCCCAATGTCCCCAACATCCCCAAATGTCCCCCAATGCCCCCCCATGTCCCCAACATCCCCCCAATATCCCAATGTCCCCCCAATGTCCCCAGTGCTCCCAATACCCCCCAGTGTCCCCAATGTCCCCAGTGTCCCCATTTCCCAATATCCCCAATGTCCCCAAATGTCCCAAATGTCCCCAAATGTCCCCAACATCCCCGATGTCCCCAACATCCCCCCGATATCCCCAATGTCCCCAATGCCCCCAATGTCCCCAATGTCCCCAAAGCCTCTCAGTGTCCCCAACATCCCCAATGTCCCCAATGCCCCTCAGTGTCCCCAATGTCCCCAATGCCCCCAATGCCCCGATGTCCCAGATGTCCCCAATGTCCCCAATGGCCCAATGCCCCCAATGTCCCCAATGCCCCCCAATGCCCCCCCAGTGTCCCCAACACCCCCGCTGTCCCCTGTCCCCCCCCCCCGCTGTCCCCAGCGCCGGCCGAGGTGCCCCCGCGCGGGGGGAGGTGACACTGTCGCTGTCCCCGTTGTCCCCAGGCGCGTACAGCGCCAGCCCCGGGCTGCAGCTGGTCCGCGAGGACGTGGCGCGTTACATCGAGCGTCGCGACGGCGTCCCCGCCCAGCCCGACAACATCTTCCTGTCCACGGGCGCCAGCGACGCCATCGTGGTACGGCGGCGACACGGCCGCGACACGGCCGCGACACGGCCGCCACCCCCTGCCCCGCCCCGCCACGCCCCGGGGACACCGAGGGGACAGGGGCCGCCACCCCTGTGACATCCCGGGGACACCGAGGGGACAGGGGCCGCCACCCCCGTCACATGCCGGGGACACCGAGGGGACAGGGGCCACCACCCCCGTGACATGCCGGGGACACCGGTGCCACCATCCCTGTGACATGCCGGGGACACCGAGGGGACAGGGGCCGCCACCCCCGTCACATGCCGGGGACACCGAGGGGACAGGGGCCACCACCCCCGTGACATGCCGGGGACACCGGTGCCACCACCCCTGTGACATCCCGGGGACACCGAGGGGACAGGGGACGCCACCCCCGTGACATCCCGGGGACACCGAGCATGGTGCCACCACCCTCGTCACATGCCGGGGACACCGAGCGTGGGGCCACCACCCCTGTGACATCCCGGGGACACCGGTGCCACCACCCCTGTCCCGCCACGCCCCGGGGACACCGTTGCCACCACCCCCGTGACATCCCGGGGACAACAATGCCACCACCCCTGTGACATGCCGGGGACACCGAGCGTGGTGCCACCACCCCCCCGTCCCATCAAATCCCGGGGACACCGAGCGCCGTGCCACCACCCCTGTGACATCCCGGGGACACCGATGCCACCACCCCCCTGTCCCGCCCCGCCACGCCCCGGGGACACCGAGGGGACAGGGGCCGCCACCCCCATGACATCCTGGGGACACCGATGCCACCACCCGCCCTGTCCCGCCACGTCCCGGGGACACCGAGCGGTGCCACCACCCCCGTGACATCCCGGGGACACCAGTGCCACCACCCCCGTGACATCCCGGGGACACCGATGCCACCACCCCCATCCCGGGGACACCAATGCCACCACCCCCATCCCGCGCCATCCCGGGGACACCGGGCTCGGTGCCACCCCCCGGGCTCGGTGCCACCCCCGGGCCGTTCCCACGGCGGGCGGTGACAAAGGGACCTTTGTGTGGCTGGAGGAGGGGGTGGTGGCGCTCGGGGTGGTGGCACTTGGTGTCCCCACGCCCGCCCCGGGGACAGCGCCAGCTCCCCGCGGTGTCGCCGCGGCCGCGTGGTTGCCGTGGCGATGGTGGCGCGGCGGTGTCACCTCCCTGTCCCTCGTGTGCCACCGTCCGGTTGTCCCCGGGCTGTGCCCCCCGAGCTCCTCTGTCCCCTCATTGTCCCCACCATCCTGTCCGTTGTCCCCGCTGTCCCCTGTGCTCACTGTCCTGTCCCCTCATTGTCCCCACCATCCTGTCCGTTGTCCCCACTGTCCCCTGTGCTCACTGTCCTGTCCCCTCATTGTCCCCACCATCCTGTCCGTTGTCCCCGCTGTCCCCTGTGCTCACTGTCCTGTCCCCTCATTGTCCCCATGGCCACCCCAACCCTGTCCCCATCCTGTCCCCTCATTGTCCCCATGCCACCCCATGTCCCCTCACTGTCCCCTCAATGTCCCCACAATGTCCTGATCGCCACCGCAGCCATGTCCCCTCAATGTCCCCTCAATGTCATGACTGCCACCACAACCCATCCCCTCACTGTCCCCTCACTGTCCCCTCACTGTCCTCTGATTGTCCCCTCAATCTCCTGATCTCCACCCCAACCATGTCCCCTCAATGTCCCCTCCATGTCCTGATTCCCACCCCACTCTGTCCACTCGCCATCCCCTCGCTGTCCCCTCAATGTCCTCTCTCCGTCCCCTCGATGTCCCCTCGCTGTCCTCCACCCCACCCCCTGATTGTCCCCTGATTGTCCCCTGACTGTCCCCTGATTGTCCCCTCCATGTCCTGATCCCCATCCCGTGATTGTCCCTTCTCTGTCCCCTCCATATCCTGATTCCCACCCCATGGTGTCCCCTCCTTGTCCCCTCTCTGTCCCCTCCATGTCCCGATCCCCATCCCGTGACTGTCCTATCCATGTCCCCTCCATGTCCTGATTCCCACCCCACTCTGACCCCTCAATGTCCCATCTCTGTCCCCTCCATGTCCCCATACCACCCCCTGACTGTCCCCTCGCTGTCCCCTCCATGTCCCGATCCCCACCCCCTGATTGTCCCCTGATTGTCCCCTCCATGTCCCGATTCCCATCCCGTGATTGTCCCTTCTCTGTCCCCCTCCATGTCCCGATCCCCACCCCCTGATTGTCCCCTGATTGTCCCCTCCATGTCCCCATCCCACCCCCTGGCTGTCCCCTGGATGTCCCCTGGCTGTCCCCTCCATGTCCTGATCCCCACTCACTGATTGTCCCCCCACTGTCCCCTGACTGTCCCCTGGCTGTCCCCTGACTGTCCCCCTGACTGTCCCCTCCCTTCCAGAGCATTCTGAAGCTGCTGGTGTGCGGCTCGGGCTCGTCGCGCACGGGGGTGCTGATCCCGATCCCGCAGTACCCGCTGTACTCGGCGGCGCTGGCCGAGCTGGATGCGGCGCAGGTCAATTATTACCTGGCCGAGGAGCGCTGCTGGGCGCTGGACGTGGCCGAGCTGCGGCGGGCGCTGACCGAGGGCCGCCGGCGCTGCAACCCCCGGGCGCTGTGCATCATCAACCCCGGCAACCCCACCGGTAACGCCGCGGGGACGCCGGGGCCGTGGGGCCGGGGGGCCGTGGGGATGTGGGGCTGGGGGGCCGTGGGGATGTGGGGCTGGGGGGCTGTGGGGTCTGTGGGGTTTGTGAAGCCTGGGGATGTGGGGCTGTGGGGATGTGGGGTCTGTGGGGCTGTGGGGCTGTGGGGTGTGTGGGGTGTGTGGGGTGTGTGGGGCTGTGCAGCTGTGGGGCTGTGCAGCTGTGGGGCTGTGGAGCTGTGGGGCTGTGGGGCTGTGGGGCTGGGGGGCTGTGGGGATGTGGGGCTGTGGGGTTTGTGAGGTCTGGGGATGTGGGGCTGTGGGGATGTGGGGATGTGGGTTCTGTGAGGCTGTGGGGCTGTGGGGGCTGTGGGGTGTGTGGGGTGTGTGGGGCTGTGCAGCTGTGGGGCTGTGGGGCTGTGGGGGCTGTGGGGCTGTGGGGTTTGTGGGGCTGTGGGGCTGTGGGGATGTGGGGCTGTGGGGTGTGTGAGGCTGTGGGGCTGTGGGGATGTGGGGCTGTGGGGATGTGGGGTTTGTGGGGCTGTGGGGTGTGTGGGGCTGTGCAGCTGTGGGGCTGTGGGGCTGTGGGGGCTGTGGGCCTGTGGGGATGTGGGGGCTATGGGGGCCGTGGGGCCGTGGGGCTGTGGGACACGGGGGGTTCGGTCTGTGGGCCTGTGAGGCTGTGGGGTTTGTGGGGTTTGTGGGGTCTGTGGGGATGTGGAGCTGTGGGGCTCTGGGGTCTGTGGGGCTGTGGGGGCCGTGGGGGCTGTGGGGTTTGTGGGGCTGTGACGCTGTGGGGCTGTGGGACACGGGGGGTTCGGTCTGTGGGGCTGTGGGGCTGTGGGGTGGGATCCGTGGGATGAGGTGGGATCCATGGGAGTGGAATTCATGGGATGGGATCAATGGGATGGGATGGAGTCTGTGGGGTGGGATCTGTGGGGTCTGTGGGGTGGGATATCTGATGGGGGATCCATGGGATCCATGGAGTGGAATCCATGGGGTCTGTGGGATAGGATCCATGGGGTGGGATCTGTGGGATGGGATCCGTGGGGTGGGATCCATGGGGTGGGATCTGTGGGACGGCACCCATGGGCTCTCTCAGGTGGGATCCATGGGGTGGGATCCATGGGGTCTGTGGGGTGGGATCCATGGGATCCATGGGGTGGGACCCATGGTGTATCTCGGGTGGCACCCATGGGATCCATGGGGTGGCACCCATGGTGTATCTCGGGTGGGATCCATGGTCTGGCACCCATGGTGTATCTCGGGTGGGATCCATGGGGTGGGACCCATGGTGTATCTCGGGTGGGATCCATGGGGTGGCCCCCATGGGGTGGGACCCATGGTGTATCTCGGGTGTATCCATGTGGTGGCACCCATGGTGTATCTCAGGTGGGATCCATGGGGTGGTACCCATGGTGTATCTTGGGTGGCACCCATGGGATCCATGGGGTGGCACCCATGGTGTATCTCGGGTGGGATCCCTGTGGTGGCACCCATGGTGTATCTCAGGTGGGATCCATGGGGTGGCACCCATGGTGTATCTCGGGTGGGATCCATGGGATCCATGGGGTGGGATCCCTGTGGTGGCACCCATGGTGTATCTCGGGTGGGATCCCTGTGGTGGCACCCATGGTGTATCTCGGGTGGGATCCATGGGGTGGCACCCATGGTGTATCTCGGGTGGGATCCATGGGACCCATGTGGTGGCACCCATGGTGTATCTCAGGTGGGATCCCTGTGGTGGCACCCATGGTGTATCTCGGGTGGGATCCATGGGGTGGCACCCATGGTGTATCTCAGGTGGGATCCATGGGATCCATGGGGTAGCACCCATGGTGTATCTCAGGTGGGATCCATGGGGTGGCACCCATGGTGTATCTCGGGTGGGATCCATGGGGTGGCACCCATGGTGTATCTCGGGTGGCACCCATGGTTTATCGCGGTTGTCGCAGGCCAGGTGCAGAGCCGCGAGTGCATCGAGCAGGTCATCAAGTTCGCCTACGAGGAGAAGCTCTTCCTGCTGGCCGATGAGGTGGGCGGGGCCGAGGTGACCTGGGCGCGTCCCCCATTCCTGGGAAAAGCCCGGAATTCCCGGTGACATCCCGGGATGTCCCCGTGCCAGGTGTACCAGGACAACATCTACGCCGAGGGCTCGGCCTTCCACTCCTTCAAGAAGGTCCTGATGGAGCTGGGGCCGCCCTACGCGGACTCGGTGGAGCTGGCCTCCTTCCACTCCATCTCCAAGGGATTCATGGGAGAGTGAGTCCTGGGAACGCCGGGGGGAACGCCGGCCGGATGGGATGGAGAGGCCACCACCACCCCATGGACCTGCTGGGGTGGGACTGGGGATGGAGGTGCCACCACCACCCCATGGACCTGCTGGGGTGGGACTGGGGATGGAGGTGCCACCACCACCCCATGGACCTGCTGGGGTGGGACTGGGGATGGAGGTGCCACCACCACCCCATGGACCTGCTGGGGTGGGACTGGGGTCATGGATTGGGAATGGATTTGGGATGGAGGTGCCACCATCACCCCATGGATCTGCTGGGGTGGGACTGGGGATGGAGGTGCCACCACCACCCCATGGACCTGCTGGGGTGGGACTGGGGTCATGGATTGGGAATGGATTTGGGATGGAGGTGCCACCATCACCCCATGGATCTGCTGGGGTGGGACTGGGGATGGAGGTGCCACCACCACCCCATGGATCTGCTGGGGGTGGGATTGGGGTCATGGATTGTCATGGATTGGGGATGGAGGTGCCACCAACCCATGGATCTGCTGGGGTGGGACTGGGGTCATGGATTGGGGATGGAGAGGCCACCATCACCCCATGGACCTGCTGGGGTGGGACTGGGGATGGAGGTGCCACCATCACCCCATGGACCTGCTGGGGTTGGGGTCATGGATTGGGGATGGAGGTGCCACCATCACCCCATGGACCTGCTGGGGTTGGGGTCGGAGTCACGGGTTGTCATGGATGTCATGGATTGGGGATGGAGAGGCCACCACCCCATGGATCTCCTGGGGTTGGGGTCATGGATTGGCGATGGAGGTGCCACCACCCCATGGATCTGCTGGGGTTGGGGTTGGAGTCATGGATTGCCATGGATGCCATGGATTGGGGATGGAGAGGCCACCATCACCCCATGGATCTGCTGGGGTTGGGGTTGGAGTCATGGATTGCCATGGATGCCATGGACTGGGGATGGAGATGCCACCACCACCCCATGGATCTCCTGGGGTTGGGGTCATGGATTGGGGATGGAGAGGCCACCACCCCATGGATCTCCTGGGTGGAGTCATGGATTGCCACGGATGTCATGGACTGGGGATGGAGATGTCACCACCACCCCACGGATTTTCTGATGGTGGGATTGGGGCTGCCACCACCACCCCATGGATCTGCTGGGGTAGGGATGGAGGCGATGTAGGATGGAAGTGCCACCACCCCATGGATCCCCTGGACTGGGGTTGCGGGTGGCACTGGATGCAGATGTTGAGATTCCATGGATGCCACGTTTGATCCATGGATTCCCATCCCAGAGCCCCATCCATGGGTGGGTCCTGCTCCATAGCTTCCCATCCATGGATCCCATCCATGGATCCCATCCATGGATCCCATCCTTGGGTGCCTCTCTAAAGATTCCTGTCCATGGGTTTCATCCATGGGTGCTTCTCCATGGATTCCCACCCCAAACCCCCATCCACGGCTCTTCATCCACAGATCCCACCCACATCTCCCACCCATGGGTGCCTCTCCAATGGTTCCCATCCATGGGTCCTTTCCCAAGGTTCCTCTCCATGGATCCCATCCATGGGTGCCTCTCCAAAGGTTCCCATCCATGGATCCCACCCCAAATCCCCATCCATGGATCCCATCCATGGATCCTTCTCCATAGGTTCCCATCCATGGATTCCCATCCCAAACCCCATCCGTGGACCCCACCCATGAATCCCACCCACATCTCCCACCCATGGGTGCCTCTCCAATGGTTCCCATCCATGGATTCCCATCCCAAACCCCATCCATGGATCCCATCCATGTGTGTCTCTCCAATGGTTCCCATCCATGGATCCCATCCATGGGTGCGTCTCCAATGGTTCCCATCCATGGATCCCCATCCATGGGTGCCTCTCCAGTGGTTCCCATCCATGGATTCCCATCCCAAACCCCATCCATGGATCCCATCCATGGGTGCCTCTCCAATGGTTCCCATCCATGGATCCCATCCATGGATCCCATCCACGAGTGCCTCTCCATAGGTTCCCATCCATGGATCCCATCCATGGATCCCATCCATGGGTGCCTCTCCATAGGTTCCCATCCATGGATCCCATCCATGGGTGCCTCTCCATAGGTTCCCATCCATGGATCCCATCCATGGATCCCATCCCAGACCTCCTTCCATGGATCCTATCCATGGGTGCCTCTCCAATGGTTCCCATCCATGGATCCCATCCATGGGTGCCTCTCCAGTGGTTCCCATCCATGGATCCCCATCCCAAACCCCATCCATGGCTCCCACCCCCATCTCCCACCGCCCGGTTCCCCGTCCCCATTCCCGGCAT
Source organism: Molothrus ater (assembly GCF_012460135.2). Classification (NCBI taxonomy): domain Eukaryota; kingdom Metazoa; phylum Chordata; class Aves; order Passeriformes; family Icteridae; genus Molothrus; species Molothrus ater. The sequence goes on along the minus strand of NW_023416819.1, from coordinate 7,977 downwards.
TCCTGGCATTCCCGGCGTTCCCGGTTGATCCCGGCGTGTGGGGCAGGTGCGGCCTGCGGGGCGGCTACATGGAGGTGGTGAACCTGCACCCCGAGGTGAAGGCCGAGCTGTCCAAGCTCGTGTCCGTCCGTCTGTGCCCGCCCGTGCTCGGACAGATGATCCTGGACACCATCATGGACCCGCCCAAGCCCGGAGAGCCGTCCTACGAGCGCTTCCAGGCGGTACGGAGTCGCGGGACTGGGATCCACGGGATTGGGATGGGATCCTTGGGATCCTTGGGATTGGGATTCTTGAGATTGGGATCCATGGGATGGGATCCATGGGATGGGATTGGGATTCTTGAGATTGGGATCCATGGGATGGGATCCATGGGATGGGGATCCATGGTCATGGACCCGCCCAAGCCCGGAGAGCCGTCCTACGAGCGCTTCCAGGCGGTACGGGGCCGCGGGACTGGGATCCACGGGATTGGGATCCTTGAGATTGGGGTTGGGGTTGGGATGGGATCTATGGGATTGGGATGGGAGCCGTCCTACAAGCGCTTCCAGGCGGTACGGGGCCACGGGACTGGGATCCACGGGATTGGGATGGGATCCTTGGGATGGGATTGGGATTCTTGAGATTGGAATCCATGGGATGGGATTGGGATCCTTGGGATTGGGGTTGGGGTTGGGATGGGATCTATGGGATTGGGATGGGAGCCGTCTTACGAGCGCTTCCAGGCGGTACGGGGCCGCGGGATTGGGATACATGGGGTTGGGATTGGAATCATTGGGATCCTTGGGACCTTGGGATTGGGACTGGGATGGGATGGGATCCACGGGATTGGGATGGGAGCCGTCCTACGAGCGCTTCCAGGCGGTACAGGGCAGCGGGACTGGGATCCATGGGATTGGGATGGGATCCTTGGCATCCTTGGGATTGGGATCCTTGGGATTGGGATGGGATCTATGGGATTGGATGGGAGCCGTCCTCCGAGCGCTGCCAGGCAGTACGGGGCCACGGGACTGGGATCCATGGGATTGGGATCCATGGGATTGGGTTTGGGATGGGATGGGATCCATGGGATTGGGATGGGATCCTTGGCATTGGGGTTGGGGTTGGGATGGGATCCATGGGATGGGATCCATGGTCATGGACCCGCCCAAGCCCAGAGAGCCGTCCTACAAGCGCTTCCAGGCGGTACGGGGCCGCGGGATTAGGATTAGGATCTATGGGATTGGATTGGGATTGGGATTGGAATCCATGGGATTGGGATTGGGGTTGGGGTTGGGATTGGGGATGGGATGGGATCCATGGGGTGGGATCCATGGTCGTGGGATCCACCCAAACCTGTCCTGTGAGCGCTTCCAGGTGGTACGGAGCAGCGGGATGGGATTGGATTAGAATTGGGACAATGGGATAATGGGATAATGGGATAATGGGATAATGGGATAATGGGATAACGGGATAATGGGATGGGAAGGGATGGAATGGAATGGAATTGGGATGGGATAATGGGATAATGAGATAATGTGGTAATGGGATAATGGGATAATGGGATGATGAGATAATGGCAGAATGGGAGAATAGGATAGTGGGATAATGGGATGATGGGATGATGAGATAATATGGTAATGGGATAATGGGGTGGGAATGGGGTAATGGGATGGGGTAACAGAATTGGGATGGGATGAGATAACAGGATAAAGAGGTAATGGGGTAGTGGGGTAATTGCATGGGATAATGGAATTGGGATGGGATGGGATGAGATAATGGGGTAATGGGGTGATGGGATAATGCAACAATGGGATGGGATAATGGGATAACGGATAGGGACAATGGGATGGGATAATGGAATTGGGATGGGATGGGATAATGGGATGGGATGAGATAATGGGATAATGGGACAATGGGATAATGGGACAATGGGATAATGGAATTGGGATGGGATGAGATGGGAAAATGGGATGGGATGGGATGGGATGAGATAATGCGATAATGGGGTAATGGAATAATGGAGTAATGTGATAATGGGACATTGGGATGGGATAATGGAATTGGGATGGGATGAGATGGGAAAATGGGATGGGATGGGATGAGATAATGCGATAATGGGGTAATGGAATAATGGAATAATGGAGTAATGTGATAATGGGACATTGGGATGGGATAATGGAATTGGGATGGGATGGGATAATGGGATGGGATAATGGGGTAATGGGGTAATGGGGTAATGGGGTAATGGGATGGGATAATAGGATAATGGAATTGGGATGGGATGAGATGGGATAATATGAGATGGGATAATGGGATGGGATGGGATGAGATAATGAGATAATGGGATAATGGGACAATGGGACAATGGGACAATGGGATAATGGAATAATGGGACAATGGGACAACGGGACAATGGGACGTCCTGGATCAGACCCGGGTGCGTTTTTCCGGCTGCAGGAGAAGGAGGCGGTGCTGAGCGCGCTGGCGGAGAAGGCGCGGATGACGGAGGAGATCTTCAACCGCACGCCCGGGATCCACTGCAACCCCGTGCAGGGCGCCATGTACTCCTTCCCCCGCATCGACCTGCCGCCCCGCGCCGTGGCCGCCGCCAAGGTCCGGGAACCGCGCCGGGACGCACCCCGGGAATGGCAGGGAGACACCCCGGGAACGGCAGGGAGACACCCCGGGAATGCGGGAACGGGAAGGAGACACCCTGGGAATGGAAGGAATGGGCAGGAGACACAACGGGAATGTGGGAACGGGAGGGAGACACAACGGGAATGTGGGAACAGGCGGGAGACACAGCAGGAACAGGAGGGAGGGAGACACCCCGGGAATGTGGGAATGGGCGGGAGACACAGCGGGAACGGGAGGGAGATACAACGGGAATGTGGGAATGGGCGGGAGACACAGCGAGAATGTGGGAATGGGAGGGAGACACAGCGGGAGATGTTGGGATGGACGGGATCACAACTGGGAGATGTGGGAACGGACATGATACAAACTGGGAGATGTGGGAATGGACGGGATCCCAACTGGGATGGACAGGATCCCAACTGGGAGATGTGGGAATGGACGGGATCCCAACTGGGAGATGTTGGGATGGACAGGATCCAGACTGGGAGGTGTTGGGGATGGGCTTGATCCAAACTGGGAGATGTTGGGATGGATGGGATCGCAACCAGGAGATGTGGGAATGGACAGAATCCCAAACAGGATGGACGGGATCCATCCTGTGATGGACAGGATCCCAACTGGGAGATGTTGGGATGGATGGGATCCCAACTGGGATGGACAGGATCCCAACTGGGATGGACGGGATCCCAACTGGGAGATGTGGGGATGGATGGGATCCCAACTGGGATGGACAGGATCCCAACTGGGATGGACGGGATCCCAACCTGGAGATGTTGGGATGGATTGGATCCCAACTGGGATGGAGGGAATCCCAACCTGGAGATGTGGGAATGGACAGGATCCCAACTGGGAGATGTGGGAATGGACGGGATCCCAACTGGGATGGACGGGATCCATCCTGGGATGGACAGGATCCCCACTGGGAGATGTGGGAATGGGTGGGATCCCCACTGGGAGATGTTGGGATGGACGGGATCCATCCTGTGATGGATGGGATGCGCACCAGGAGATACGGGGATGGGCGGGATCCAAACCAGGAATGTGGGGGTGGGCGGGATTCCAACCTGGAGATGTTGGGATGGGTGGGGTTCAAACTGGGAATGTGGGGATGGGCGGGGTCCAAACCAGGAACGGGCGGATGGGAGGGATTTGACTGGGATGGACGGAATCCCAACCTGGGGATGTGGGAATGGACAGGATCCAAACTGGGAGATGTGGGGATGGGCAGGATCCCAACTGGGATGGACGGGATCCCAACCTGGTGATGTTGGGATGGACGGGATCCAGACTGGGAGATGTGGGAATGGATGGGATCCAAACTGGGATGGACGGGATCCCAAACAGGAACACGGGAAAGGGCGGGATCCAAACTGGGATGGATGAGATCCCAACTGGGAGATGTGGGGATGGACGGAATCCCAACTGGGAAATGTTGGGGATGGGCGGGATCCAAACTGGGATGGACGGAATCCCAACTGGGAAATGTTGGGATTCATTGGGATCAATCCCAGGAGTTGTGGGACTCATTGGGATCAATCCTGATCCATGTGGGACTCGTGGGGATCAATCCCGATCCCTGTGGGACTCACTGGGATCAATCCTGATCCATGTGGGACTCATTGGGGATCAATCCCAGGAGTTGTGGGACTCATTGAGATCAATCCTGATCCATGTGGGACTCATTGGGATCAATCCTGATCCATGTGGGACTCGTGGGGATCAATCCCAGGAGTTGTGGGACTCATTGGGATCAATCCTGATCCATGTGGGACTCACTGGGATCAATCCCGATCCATGTGGGACGCACTGGGATCAATCCCGATCCATGTGGGGCTCATGGGGATGGATCCCGATCCATGTGAGATTCACTGGGATCAATCCCGATCCACGTGGGACTCATTGGGATCAATCCCGATCCATGTGAGATTCACTGGGATCAATCCTGATCCATGTGGGACTCGTTGGGATCAATCCTGATCCATGTGGGACTCATTTGGATCAATCCCGATCCCTGTGGGACTCGTTGGGATCAATCCCGATCCACGTGGGACTCATTGGGATCAATCCTGATCCATGTGGGACTCACTGGGATCAATCCCGATCCATGTGGGACTCACTGGGATCAATCCTGATCCATGTGGGGCTCATTGGGGATGGATCCCGATCCATGTGGGACTCACTGGGATCAATCCTGATCCATGTGGGACTCATTGGGATCAATCCCAATCCATGTGGGACTCATTGGGATCAATCCTGATCCATGTGGGACTCGTGGGGATCAATCCCAGGAGTTATGGGACTCACTGGGACCAATCCCGATCCCTGTGGGGCTCGTGGGGATGGATCCTGATCCACGTGGGGTGTGTGGGATGCGCCCTGCGGGATTGGATCCCCGTTTTTTCCGACCCTGGAATTGCATCCCGAATTCCCAGGAGAAGAAGCAGAGCCCGGACATGTTCTTCTGCATGAGGCTCCTGGAGGAAACGGGGATCTGCGTCGTCCCCGGGAGCGGCTTCGGACAGAAGGAGGGCACCTACCACTTCCGGTGGGTTCCCGGCAGATCCCTCATCCCAAATTCCCTGTTCCCGGCAAATCCCACCCCGAATTCCCTGTTCCTGGCAGATCCCTCATCCCAAATTCCCTGTTCCCGGCAAATCCCACCCCGAATTCCCTGTTCCCGGCAGATCCCACCCCAAATTCCCTGTTCTTGAGAGATCCCCACCCCAAATTCCCCATTTGTGGGAGATCCCACCCCAAATTCCCTGTTCCTGGCAGATCCCTCATCCCGAATTCCCTGTTCTTCGGATCCCTCATCCCAAATTCCCTGTTCCCGGGAGATCCCATCCTAAATTCCCTGTTCCTGAGACCACCACCCCAAAATCCCCATTTGTGGGAGATCCCACCCCAAATTCCCTGTTCCTGGGAGATCCATCCCAAATTCCCTGTTCCTGACAGATCCCACCCCAAATTCCCTGTTCCTGGCAGATCCCTCATCCCAAATTCCCCATTTGTGGGGGATCCCACCCCGAATTCCCTGTTCCCCCATCCCAAATCCCCCCACCCCAAAATCCCAAATCCCCAAATCCTCCCCTCCCAAACCCCCAAATCCCCATACCCCAAATCCTCAAATCTCCAAATCCCCAAATCCCCCATCCCAAAATCCCAAATCCCCAAATCCCCCATCCCAACCCCCCCCCCCCCCCAAACCCCCAAATCCCCTAATTCCCAAACCCTGCCACCCCAAATCCCCATACCCCAAATCCTCAAATCTCCAAATCCCCAAATCCTCCCACACCAAACCCCCAAATCCCCCAAATCCCCAAATCCCCCATCCCAAATCCCCAAATTTTTAAATTTCCCAATTCCCAAATCTCCAAATCCCCCATCCCAAATCCTCAAATTTTTAAATTTCCCAATTCCCAAATCCCCCCATCCCAAATCCCCAAATCCCCAAATTTTTACATTTCCAAATCCCCAAATCTCCCATCCCAAATCCCCCATCCCAAATCCTCAAATTTTTAAATTTCCCAATTCCCAAATCCCCAAATCTCCCATCCCAAATCCCCCAATTTTTAAATTTCCCAATTCCCAAATCCCCCCATCCCAAATTCCAAAATCCCCAAATTTTTAAATTTCCAAATTCCCAAATCCCCCCATCCCAAATTCCCAAATCCCCATCCCAAATCCCAAATTCCCTGTTCCTCCACCCCAAATCCCCAAATCCCCCAATTCCCAAATCCCCAAATTTTTAAATTTCCAAATTCCCAAATCCCCAAATCTCCCATCCCAAATTTTTAAATTTTTAAATTTCCCAATTCCCAAATCCTCAAATCTCCCATCCCAAATCCCCAAATCCCCCATCTCAAATCCCCAAATTTTTAAATTTCCCAATTCCCAAATCCCCCCATCCCAAAATCCCAAATCTCCAAATCCCCAAATCCCCCATCCCAAATCCCCCATCCCAAATCCCCAAATTTTTAAATTTTGAATTTTTATTTTGGATTTTTTTTTTTTTTTTTTGCCTCCCGCCGGAATTTTCGAGGGCGGGAATTTTGTGATTCGTTTCCCCAAATTTCCCCAAATTTTCCCAAATTTTCCCAAATTTTCATTTGTTTTCCACCATCGTCCCCGCCCCTCTCCAGGATGACCATCCTGCCGCCCACGGAGAAGCTGAGGATCCTTCTGGAAAAGCTCAGCTCCTTCTACACCAAGTTCGTCCAGGAATTCTCTTAACCAGGGGGGTGGCCACGCCCCCTTTGTCCCCTCCTGTCCCCTCCTGTCCCCTCCTGTCCCCTCCTGTCCCCTGGGTGGTCTCGAGGTGTCTCGGGTGCCTCTCTCTGTTTTTTTGGGAATTGCGGGGCAGGTCCCCCGCCCCTCCCGTGTCCCCAAATAAAGGACAGTGACCGGCGGTGGTGGCACCCGAAGGGGGCGGCGGGGGGGGGGGGGGTGGCGGTTTTTGGGGGGATTTTGGGGAGTTTTGTGGGAATTTGGGAATTTGGAGGGGGGGGGGAGAATTCCCGCGGGAGTTGGGCGTGGAGCAGCAGCGGGGACAGCCTGGGGGTAAAGCCCAAATCCTGGAATCCCAAAGTCCCAAATCCAAGAGGATCCTGAAATCCCAGGGTCCTGAAATCCCCAAAGTCCCAAAATCCCCAAGTCCCAAAATCCCCAAATCCTGAAATCCCAAATCCCCAATTCCCAAATCTTCCAAATCCCAGCATCCACAAATCCTGAAATCCCAAATCCCGAAACCCCAAATCCCAGCATCCCCAAATTCAAGAGTATCCTGAAATCCCAGGGTCCTGAAGTGCCCAAATCTCCAAATCCCCAAGTCCCAAAATCCCCAAATCCTGAAATCCCAAACCCCCAATTCCCAAATCTTCCAAATCCCAGCATCCACAAATCCTGAAATCCCAAATCCCGAAACCCCAAATCCCAGCATCCCCAAATTCAAGGGTATCCTGAAATCCCAGGGTCCTGAAATGCCCAAATCTCCAAATCCCAAAGTCCCAAAATCCCCAAATCCTGAAATCCAAAATCCCCAAATCCTGAAATCCCCGAATCCTGAAACCCCAAATCTTCCAAATCCCAAATCCCCAAATCCCAGTATCCCCAAAATCAAGGGTATCCTGAAATCCCACGGTCCTGAAATGCCCAAATCTCCAAATCCCTAAATCCTGAAATCCCCAAATTCTGAAATCCCGAAACCGGAAATCTCCAAATCCCTAAATCCCAAAATCCCCAAATCCCCAAATCCTGAAATCTCAAAATTCCCAAATCCCAGCATCCTCAAATTCAAGAATATCTTGAAATCCCCAAATCCCAAAGTCCCAAAATCCCCAAATTCTGAAATCCCAAAATCCC
>NW_023416506.1:0-49759 GCF_012460135.2 Molothrus ater | reverse complement strand
CCAGAACTGGGATTTCACCTCCAAATTTCCCTATATCCAGGGATTGTTCAATAGGAATACTGCCGGACAAGTCTGTCTTGCAGTGGTTTCACAGAGTTCACTTCCCATCTGTCCCAAAACACTGGGGAAGGCTCCCTGCTTCCTTCCTATAGAAAGAACTATCCTGATTCTCCAGGTGCCCATTACCGAGTCTGGGTTCCATCTCTAAAACTCCCTAAAACCCAAAGACTGCTCTCAGACTAAATTCTGCCATTCCTGACAAGTCTGTCTGGCCTTGGCCTAGTGAGGCTCTCACCTCTCTTCCAAACACTGGGCTCCATGTTTTCCTTTGCAGGAAAAGAACTGCCCTTCTCCTTCGAGGTGCCCATGGCCAGAAATGGGATTTCACCTCGAACCTTCCCTATTTTGACAGACTGGAGGAGACTGCTGCTGGAAACATTTTGTGTGTGGGGGAGGAAGGGTCAGGTCCAGCCTGCCCTGCCCTTGGAAGCCCAGCCCTGCCTGGTCTGGAAACCCAACTCCCCCAAGAGCCTCTATCCAGCCCAGCAGTGGCTGCCAGTCCCTGGCACGCAAGGCAATGCTCCACAGCCACCTCTGCAGCCCCCAGCCAGCTCCTGAGGGACCAAATGAGCCCAAGCCCCACCTGGGGAAGGGCCCAGGGAGACCAAGGGGTATTGAAGGCTGACCACAAGGCAAGCTCACAGCTTGACCCTGGATCCTCTTGGAATTTCCATCTGAACAGTGCTGGAATCCAGAGTTGGTTAGCTCTGTGTGTGTGCTTCTCTGAATCTTATTTTTTCTCTCTTTCTGTGTCTAGTTTTACAAATTTCTCTTGCAAATTTTTGATTAACATTAAATTGAACAGGCTTAGAGTTTGTGAAGTTGAATGTACCAAGTCAGTGCTTTGAGAAGTGTTTTGTGACTGAATATACATTAAACCTTTCTGCCAACGTTTCTCTGATTTTCTAAAGTTGCCAGTAAAGGCTGTTTTGTTGTTTTACAACACCTGAGAATCTCTTGTTGGCTTTTCTATAGTACATCAACTCAAAGTACACAAACAATTGTAATTCTTTTAAATGCCTCACTGAGAGAGTTTTTTAGTGGATGGGGGTCAGGCTTGTGTGTGCTGCTTGGCCCAGCCCAGGGCAGGGCTTTCCCAGCCACATTCCACACTCCATTGCCCAGCTGGAGCCGCTGGTGCCTCTGAGTTGTGCTGCCCCAGCCCCAGGGACGCTCTCCTTGTCTGCCCATTCCCCCACGGTCTCTGGGCAGGGATGGCCTCACTGGGGGCTGCTGACATCCTCAGCAACTTGGAGGCTGCTGCTGAATTTCCCTGCTCCAGAGGCTTGTTCAGCCTTCAGCTCTTCAGTGCAGGAATTCAGTGTCCCAGGGCTCATTAACATTCGAACACCTGAACAAGCCAAGCCCTGGGAATCATTTGATTGTAATTTTCAAATCATTTGTGGTTAATTAGACAGTTCTCAGTAGTATATCAACAGTGAATGCAATATATTTAAAAAACACAGTGAGAAAACATTTTTTCAGGTCCTGTTTAGGCTTTTTCCCCTGTTAATTAAATGATATGTGCAATCTCCAATTGACACTGAATCCAAGAACCTCCTCATGCAGTTTGAATAGATATGAAAATCAAGACCCTTCATGGCTGACAATCAATCAGACTGTCCCTACCCCACCCCACCATTTCCCCATCCAAGCCTGGCACTCAGAGCAGCCTTGTGCAAATCTGAGCTCCCTCCAGCCCAGGCTGCACCTGCAGCTTTCAGCTCCTTGGCTCCAACTCCCACCTGCTTTCCTTGCAGAAGGAGCTGCCAAGACACAGAGGGATGTTCATTTCTTGTCAGCCAGCAAAGCCAAGGGAAGGCACAGCTCCATCCAATGCAAAAGTCATTCTTCTCCCTGGCTCTGCCTGTTTCCCACAGCCTGTCCTGTTTCCTTCATCCCTGTATTGCCAGGGACTCTCTGGGACAAGGGAGCTCTGCTCTGGGGATGGAGGGGGGGTGCAAGTCCCACCACAGGTGTGGGAACCACAACTCATCAGGTTTGTGTCCTTTGGGGGTCAGGAACTGCTGAGACTCAGAAGCACAGAAAGTTTCTCCTCATGGCCAACAGACCACATTTGAACAGATGCTATTTAATAGCATCTCATCCTTCCCTGAGCTATGTGCAACGTCCCAGCAGCATCTGATGAGTCCACCACCCACAAGTGATTTCCATAGTAAAATTACTTTCAGACAAACATGGTTCTGTGATAGATATAAACACAATTAAGTTCTTGTATGAGGATGCTCATCCTGGAGTGGGGGCAGAACAGCTCCAACAGTTCCTGATTTGCAAAGCTGTCAGTGGTGGATGGAGAAGGGAGGTCAGGTTGCTCTTGGTGTTGAGGAAATGCTGAAACCAGCCTGACTCAATTCATCTCCTCCTGTCCTGGCTGATCTCCCCTCTTTCCCCTTCCACCCATTGGCTTTTGTCTCCCACCAGGCCCCCAGTGAAGAGCCTGGCTCTGTGCTCTCCATCCCCTCCTCGCTGGCACTGCCAGGCTGGGATGAGGAGCCCCTCAGCCTTCCCTGCTCTGGGCTGGACAAGCCCAGCTCCCTCAGCCTCTGCTCACAGCCCAGGGGCTCCAGCCCCACCTTGGAGGCCCTTCCCAGACCCTGCTCCAGCTGCCAGACATCTTTCCTGCCCTGGGCAACCCAAGCCAGGCCACAGTGACCTGGATAATCCCCGTCCTTGATGTCCTGGTCACACAGCCCTGGCCCCTTGTCCCCATGTCAGGCTCTGGGCTGGATCCTGTGGAACATCCTTTGGTGGAGGCTGTGGCTCCAGGTGGGCCGGGGGGATCCCGGGGGACAGGGACCCCGCTGGGCATGGACAGCATTGGACTTGTTGGGAGAAACTGTGAGGGGGAGCTGGGGCCGAGTGACCAACCCAGTGACCTGACACAGCCCCTCTGGGATGTCACACAGCCCCTCTGGGATGTCACTGCCTGCTCTGTGATGTCACAGCCCATTCTCTAATGTCACACAGCTGGTCTCTGATGTCACAGCCAACTCAGTGATGTCATAGTCTGCTCTGTGATGTCACAGATGGCTCTGTGATGTCACAGAGACAGTTTGTGGTGTCATAGCTGATAAATGACCTCACATAACCCACTCTGTGATGTCATAGCCCACTCTGTGACCTCATGTTACCAGATGATCAATTGTCTACACCAGGTGAGCTGACACCTGGAGCTTCTTCTCCACATCCCCAGGCCTATGGAAACCACACAAGGCCCATTGTGTGAGAAGGGGAACTGGAAGTTCAGCAGCCTCAGGGTCCTGCCAGCTCAGCCAGGCCCTCTGGAACATTGGGGTCCACGACCACCAGGGACCACCAGAGAGACCCCCAGGACAGAAGAACACATGGGTAAAGGGGAGGGGAAATATGTCAATGATTTTGGGGAAATGATTATCATTTGTATGTTTAGTCCAGGACAATCAATGAATATGTGTGCAAAATACAGAAAATAAATAGAAACTTTCCTGTACTCAGCCGGCAGGGCTTTGGGAGGAGCTCTCCCCCGTGCATCCAGTTGAATAAAGAATGCTGCTTCTTAATGCTACACTGGGGTTAAGGAGTTTTCTGTTTCACTGAATTTTTGGTAACACTCCCACTGCCAAGGAAAGCTCTGTCTGCTGCTGTTCACAAACAGAGAAGGGCTGGGGGCAGATGTGGGGCTCAGAGGCTTCCTGGGGAACAGTGACCATGAAATAATCAAGTTTTCAATGTTCTGTGAAAGAAGGAGGGGCAGCAACAAAACCTCTACTCTGGAATTAGGAAGGGCAGACTTTGGCCGGTTTAGGATGCTTATTTGGGGAGTACCAAATCAGGTACTGATTTTTTTAAGGGAAACAGCCCTTAAAAATCAAGGGGTCCAGGAAGGATGGACACACTTCAAGATTGTAATCTTAAGGGGGAAGATCAGCCTGTCCCAGTGTGGCAAAAGATGAGCCAGTGAGGAAAATGACTGGCCTGGCTGCCCATGGAGCTTTTGTAGGAACTCAGGGGAAAAAAGAGGGTGCATCACCTTTGGACAGAAGGTCAGGCAACTTAGGCAGTGTTTAAGGATGTAGTTAGGTCATGCAGAAAGAAAGGCTGAGAGGTGGAAGCTCAGTTAGAGCTTAACCATGCCACTTCTGTGGAAAATAACAAAATATTATTCTATAAAAATAATAATAGCAAAACACCAGATAAAGAGAACCTCTACTCTTTATTGGATGCAGTGGAGAATATAGTAACTAAAGATAAGGAAAAGGCTGAGCTACTCACCACCTTGTCTCAATTTTCAATATTAGGACAGGTTTCCCTCAGGACAAGTGTTCTCCTGAGCTGGTAGATGGGCACAGGGAGCACAACAGCCCCCTGGAATCCAGGAGGAAGCAGCTGGGGACCTGCTGAGCCACTCAGATGCTCACAGGTGTATGGGATCAGATAGGATCCATCCCAGGGGGATGAGGGAGCTGTGGATGAGCTCCCCAAGCTGCTCTCCATCATTTACCATCAGTCCTGGCTCAGCAGGGAGGGCCCAGAGCACTGGAGGTGCCAGTGTGAGCCCATCTCCAGGAAGGGCTGGAAGGAGGAGCTGGGGAACTCCAGGCCTGTCAGCCTGACCTGGGTGCCTGGCAAGGTTATGGAACAGATCACCTTGAGTGCCATCACAGGGCACCCACAGGATGGCCCAGGGATCAGAGCCAGCCAGCTCAGTGGATTTAGGGGTGGTAGGTCCTGCCTGACCAACCTGGTCTCCTTTTATGCCCAGGTGACCCACCTGTGGATGTGGGAAAGGCTGTGGATGTTGTGTGCCTGGACTCCAGCAGAGCCTTTGACTCTGTCTCTGACAGCATTCCCTGGAAAAGCTGCAGCCCACGGCTTGGGAAGGTTCCCTCCTCGCTGGGAGATTTAAGAGCTGGCTGGAGGCTGGGCCCAGAGAGTGGTGGGGATGGTGCTGCACCCAGCTGCTGTCCAGGCACTGGTGCTGTCCCCAGGGATCTGTGCTGGGCCCAGTCCTGTTTAATATCTTCACTGATGGTCTGGGTGAGGGGATCGAGTCCAGCATTCACAAAGTGCAGATGGCACCAAGCTGGGTGTGAGTGTGGATCTGCTGGAGGGCAGGACAAGAAGACACAGCCTTGAGCTGCACCAGGGGAGGCTCAGGCTGGACAATAGGAAGGAGTTCTTCACAGAAAGGGTGAGTGGGAACGGGAATGGGCTGGCCAGGGGGGAGGTGGCAGAGTCACTGTCCCTCTCCAGTGGCACTTAGTGGCATGGTCTGGGTGACAAGGCAGTATCAGGGAATTGGTTGGACGTGATGATCCCAAAGGTCTTTTCCAGCCTATTTGATTATGTCATTCTCTGATGATTGGGACACTCTGGGGCCATTGTGACACTGCAGGGCCTTGGGAAACTAAGAGGACCATGGTGACACCGTGCAGCCCCACAGAACCAGGGCTCCATTGTGGTGCCATGGGGCCAAATGGACCCAGGGAGTGCCCCGTGACACTCTGGGCCCTCGTGGAACCACAGAGGCCATTGTGACACTGCAGGGCCTCGTGTAACCAAGGGGTTTCACCATTTTGACACTGCAAAACCAAGGAAACCATTGGGAGACTGCAGGGCCCAGTGGAACCAAGGGGCCGTTCTGACACTGCAGGGCCTCATGGCACCAAGGGGACATTGTGACACTGCAGGATCCTGTGTAACCAAGGGACCACTGTGACACGATGGGGCCTCAGGGATCTGGAAGAAAGTTGTGACACTGTGTGGCCTTGTGGAAACAAGGAGTCCATTGTAACACTGAGGGGACTTGTGGAACCACAGAGACCATGGTGACAGTGTGGGATCTCATGTGGCCATGGGGACATTGTGACACCCTGGGCCTCTATGGAACCAAGGGGCCACTGTGAAACTGCAGCACCAACGAGAACATTGTGACACTGTGAAGCCTCACAGAAGCAAGAAGTCCATTGTCACATTTTGGGGCCCCATGGAACCAAGGAGACCATTGTTGCTCTGCATGGTCTCATGGAACCAAGGGGACCAGTGTGACAGTCCACGGCCTGGTGTAATCAAAGGGCCATTGTGACACTGAGGGGCCCCATGGAACCAAGGACACCTTTGCAGATGACACCAAGCTGGGTGTGAGTGTGGATCTACTGGAGGGTAGAAGGGCTCTGCACAGGGACCTGGACAGGCTGGATCGAGTGAATGAATCCAACAAGGTGAGGTTTGACAAATCCAGGTGCCAGGCCCTGATATTTGGCCCCAGTGCTACAGGCTGGGGACAGAGTGTCTGGAGAGCAGCCAGGCAGAAAGGGACCTGCAGGGACTGATGGACAGCAGGCTGGACATGAGGCAGCAGTGTGCCCAGGTGGCCAAGAAGGCCAATGGCTCCTGGCCTGGATCAGTAATGGTGTGGCCAGCAGGAGCAGAGCTGCTGTGCCAGCACTGATCTGCCCCAGCTCTGCACACAGACATTGCTGCTGCAGCTCCAGAGAAGGCAACAAAAGGGCATCTCTGCAGAAAATTTTGCTGGGAGACCCTTTAGTTCCTTTAAAGTCACCAAGAGCACAGCCCCTCATTGACACAGTCTGTGGCCATAGGGAAGGTGGAGAGAAACAAAAGGGGAAATGGCAGAAACAATGACACTTCTCTCTGGACGATATAGTCAGGCTTGACAGCTAACTTACAAGCAAAGCTGAGTTAATAGATGAAATAACAATTGATGATTTTAGAGTGTATCCATAGCAAGAAAGAAGAAAAGGATTAGCATGGGAATAGATTAGAAAAGATACAGGTAAATTTTTGTTAGGTAGACTAGAGGCATAAGTAAATGTGTATGCAGAGCTTATTAAATTTCTGTAAAACTTTTGCCAATTATATTGATACTAATAGATTTGCTCTAATGAATATAGTAAGTTATTGGGATGTAATTAATGACTTAAATTGATATTTTCTTAAAAGTATGTAAACTAGAGAACATGAAATATAAAAACATTTTCTTCTTTGACCTTAATCACATGTGTGTAGGTCACATCCAATCTAACAGTATCAGACAAGAATAATAAAGTAAAACAAAGAAAAAGAATCTCCAAAATGAAACCAACAAGAAATATCAAAAACAATTTTTATTACAAGTGATTTGCAGAAAATGGTCAGCACTTTAATATTTCCAAAACCATCCAGTCATCAGTCTCCTCACTGCAGCCTTGAGCTCCTGGTTCCTCAGGCTGTAGATGAGGGGGTTCAGGGCTGGAGGCACCACTGAGTACAGAACTGACAGGGCCAGATCCAGGGATGTGGAGGACATGGAGGGGGGCTTCAGGTAGTAAAATGTGCCTGTGGTGACAAACAGGGAGACAACAGCCAGGTGAGGGAGGCAGGTGGAAAAGGCTTTGTGCCGTCCCTGCTCAGAGGGGATCCTCAGCACAGCCCTGAAGATCTGCACATAGGAGAAAACTATGAACACAAAACAGCCAAAAAATAAACAAAGGCTAACCAAAATGAGCCCAAATTCCCTGAGGTTTGAGTGTGAGCAGGAGAGCTTGAGGATCTGTGGGATTTCACAGAAGAACTGGCCCAGGGCATTGCCATGGCACAGGGGCAGGGAAAATGTATTGGCCGTGTGCATGAGAGCATTGAGAAAGGCACTGTCCCAGGCAGCTGCTGCCATGTGGACACAAGCTCTGCTGCCCAGGAGGGTCCCGTAGTGCAGGGGTTTGCAGATGGACACGTAGCGGTCGTAGCACATCACGGTCAGGAGCGAAAATTCTGCTGAGATGAAGAACACAAAGAAAAAGAGCTGTGCAGCACATCCAGTGTAGGAGATGTTCCTGGTGTCCCAGAGGGAATTGTGCATGGCTTTGGGGACAGTGGTGCAGATGGAGCCCAGGTCGCTGAGGGCCAGGTTGAGCAGGAAGAAGAACATGGGCGTGTGCAGGTGGTGGCCGCAGGCTACGGCGCTGATGATGAGGCCGTTGCCCAGGAGGGCAGCCAGGGAGATGCCCAGCAAGAGGCAGAAGTGCAGGAGCTGCAGCTGCCGCGTGTCTGCCAATGCCAGCAGGAGGAAGTGACTGATGGAGCTGCTGTTGGACATTTGCTGGGGCTGCACATGGGGATCTGTAAGAAAAGTAATCATGGAATATTTGGGTTTGGAGAGGCCTTGAAATATCCCAGCACAGCCTGGGGGCACTTTCCCCCCACTGCCTGCCCAGGGCTCTGCTGCCTGGAGCTGTCCCTGCCAGCAGCTGCTTCCCTGTGCCCAGGGCTGGGCCCTGCCAGTGCTGCCAGGGCCCAGCCCAGCCCTGGGGGCTCAGCTCTGCCCTGCAGAGCCCTCCCAGCTCAGGCCCTGCCCAGGGGCAGCTCTGGCTCTGCAGGCTCTGATGGCAATGTCAGAGCAACCCTGAGGAGGCTGGAAAAGCGACACTGATGCTGCCTCTAAGGGCTGATTTGTGTCATTGCCTGCTTTATTCAGACCTGAAAGAAAATTTTTTTTCGTCGACCTGAACTGAGAGATGAATATTTATGTACAAATCCCATCCAGGCAACCCAGAGCAGTAGAATAAAAAGCAGGATTTTCCCTTTCATGCAGCCCATGCCTTGCTGTGCTCCATGTATAATCTGCTTGGAAATGTTCTGCAGTTAAATGTCATGCTGGGACCAGTCCTGAACAATGCAGCATCCTCCCCACACAAGGAGAACACTTCCAAGCCTCACCAGCTGTCTCCTGCCACCCAGATCTTGTCCCCCAGTGCTGGGAGCAGCTGCCAGGGCTGGCTGAGAGCTGTCCCTGGCAGGCAGCAGAGTCCCTGCCCCAGCACAGCGCCCTGGGCTGCAGGACCCTGCTCTGCAGGACAGCCCTGGTCACCCCTGGCTGCCCTGCACAAGAGACAAGCAGAGAATGTACTCACAGGCTCTGCAGGCATTGGGATGTTCCAGCTGCAGGAGATGGCTCCGGGAGCTGCAGCTGCATTGTCCTGCAGCCAGAGGTTCCTGTGCCAAGGGCTGGCAGTGATTGTGCCCCAGGCACTTCTCAGCCCCTTCCCAGCCCTGACTGAGTGAAGCTCTCTGTGCCTCTGTGCTGTGCCCAGGGTGGCTGCAGGCAGTGCCCCAGCCCTGCTGGGCTGGCAGAAGAGCTGCTCATCAAGAGAAATGTGCTTTTGAAGCTCTTCTTGGTGACCAGGAGCTGCCTCTGTGCCAGGAGCCCAGCCCAGCTCAGCAGCACAGACACAGCACAAGGACTTTAATCAGCCTCTGGGGCTTTGTGCTCAGGCCCTGAACATCAGTCCCTGAGAGGGAGCTGAAGAAACCTCTCCAGAACTCCAAGGCAGAATCCAACTCCAAACTTTCTTGGACTTTTAATGGGTCCCAGAGAGGGACACGACTGAGCAAGTGTCCCCAGGCCCCAGGCAGAGCAGAGAACTGCAGGCAGTGATGACAGGTGGGGACAAAGAGAAGCCAAGTCTTGGTGCCCTGGGGCACAGCAGGGTCTGTGCCACCAAGGGCTGGGAGGAGACACCTTGTCCTGAGGCCCTGGGGCCTCCTGGCACAGCCCCAGCCAGGCTGGGCACTGTCAGCCCCTTGTGCTGCCCTCAGCATCCCCCCCTAGCCCACATCCCAGTGGCCCCAAGGATCTGCTGCAAGGAGTCCCTGGGGAGCCTTGCTCAGCAATGGCCCTGGGGGCTCCTTCATGCTCCCTGCAGGGACTGCAGGTTTTTCAAAGGACTTTGGCTTTGGCTTTTGCCTTGGAGTCTCTGAGAGTTTTGTGCAGTCATGGCCTCCAAATATCTGCTGTAATTAGTCCCTGGAGAGGCTTTGTCAGTAACAACACTCAGTGGGGCTCATTAATACTTCAAGGTACTTCAGTTATTTTAAGGTACTTGGTGTTTCCTTTTTGATACAGACTCTGTGAGAGGTTTGTGCAATCATGGCCCCAATTATCTGCTTTAACGAGTCCCTGGAGAGCTTTGTACTGACACTCAGTGGGGCTCATTAATGCCTTGAGATACTCAAGGTTTTTAAGGTGCTTTATGGATTTAAGAATACTTTTAGGTACTTTTAAGGATTTTCCTTCCCACACTGAGTCTCTGAGAGGTTTTTGTGCCATCCTGGCCTCCAATTCTCTCCTCCATGGAGTCCATGAGGAGCCTGTGTTGGGTATTTTCCCCCTTTCTCTTTTACAACAAAGATGGAACTGAAAGAGTTTTCTAAGACTTTCTAAAAGCATTCAAACAAATATGAGACAATTAGCAATGCAATGACAACCACTAAGACAATTAATAGTCTCGTTTTAGTAGACATCATCCAAACCTTTAGTTCCTTGGATTGGAAGAGTTTATTGAACCAGTCTTTGTTTTCCACTTGAAGCTTCTTGAACCCTTCCTTTAGTGCCTGAATGCTCTTGTGGATTGACTCGCTGTGGCTGGAGAGGTTCATGCAGCACATGCCCTCAGAGTCTACACAGCCATGCCCATGTGCCCAGAGTAAAAACTCTATCGCTGTTCTGCAAGGTGGCGTGTCTGATGGTCTCTGTGTCTGAGAGCAGCCACTCAATGTGAGGGAGGCAGCATTGGTTTGCTTACTTAACAGGCACCCAGGATGGTCTGATTGCCCTAAAGCTTTAGCTGCAGCCACCCAAGGTAGTCCAAACTGGGGGTGCTACCATCTGACACCTGGATTAAAGCTTTCAAAGCCATCTCTTTGATATCATCCAATACTTCTCTGGGGATACCTGCTGCTTGATCCTCTGGTAGGCTGTGTTGTCCTTCCCCAGCTAGATGGTTGATTGTCAATTCCACCCTTGCCTCATTATTAGCATAGTCTGCTATGAATTGATTTAGTAAACACTTCCATCCCCCTTCCCACAGGGTGTATTCTGTAGGTGACAACAACATGGTCATAATATATTTGAAATCATAGGGGGTTAAGACATGTGCTGTAAACATGGCCCTCATTAGGCCATTAAAACAAGGTAAGTCCTTCCTAAGGTCTTTAGCTGCCCTACACAGATCCTTGATTTCCCCATAAAGCAATGGCTGACACCTGGGATTCTGCCCCCTTCTTTCATAACATCCCAGGGCAATGAGGAGTTTCGAGGTTATTTGCCAGTCTCCTTCCTTAACTGGAGGCATGGCCCAGGGTGGAGAGGATGATTGACAGTGGGGGCGTGACCCGCAGTTCAGGGCGGAAGAGAAGGCTGTGGTAGCAGGAAGTGGAGGAGCCAAGATGGAGGGAGGATGGTCGGGCTCCCGAGCCACATTCGGGCTCCTTCCATCTTGAGTCTCCAGGGCATGATGCTCCAAGACAGCGTGGCCATTGCCATCTTGGACCATCGTGGAAGGTCTGAGAAAGGCAGGTTTGAGGGGAGGTCCCGTGTTAGCAGTGACCAATGGATTGAGTTTTCAGCACACTGCTTGCTGGTGAAGGGTCTCAAGGATGGTGTGGAAGATGGGGAGCATGCAGGGTGCCACGGGGTCCATTTTAATCAAAAGGTTGTACAATTTAACTCCCACTGAGTCCCAAACTTCAGTGGTATGGATTTCATCAGCAGAGGCATCTGGAAAATTTTTACTGATCCACCTCATGATTGATTTTAATTCGTTCTTTGAAAATATTTTGTCTTGATCAGTGAGAATTAACTTAAAGCATCCATATGCACTCCTTTCTACTTTGGACATCTGGCTGCCCATTTTTCTCTTTCTCCGTCTTAGGGGGAACAGCCACCAGAACACATCAAATCGATAATGGGACTTGGGTTCATATTGTAAAAACACAGTGGCAAAATGGGCAATAAATGTCTTGCATTTCCCCAAACCCACCTGCAATCCTATGCAGGTGAAACCGTTGTTGTCCCTTCTGATCCTGTGTAAGGTCCTTTGAAGCAACAATGAATCCGCTTGGCCTGGCACTATAGTAGAAGAAATGTATTGTACTTGAGTATCTGTATGGAGGCTTTGCCCCGGGAGGTCCCGGCTGTCCTTGATGGGCTGCAGCTGCGATGTCCTTCATTGGGCTGCAGCTGTGACCAGTGAGGATAACTGGGATAAAAGGGGGCGGGTTAGGCAGTCAAGGAGAGCTTGGAGGTGCCCTGAACTGAGAAGGGACGAGATGCAGAAGAAGGAGTCTGTGCTGTGAATATCTGCAGCCATAAGAACATGCCAAGGAGGTATGGACTTTAGAAATCTGATAACAACAGTATGGAACTCCAGAAATAGAACAACAACCATTGGTACTCCCGATGTGATAGTTGGTAGAAGATGTGACAGCCAAGAGCTGCAGATAGTTGTCAGAAGATAAGACAGCCAAGAGCTGCGAGAGAACATAGCCTTTGGGTCAAGGAGCTGTGAAAGAGTATGGCCTTTGAGCAAAGAGCTATGTGTGTTGTACATGGCCTTTGAGTCATGAAGAAATGTATATATTGTACTTGAAGTATTGTATATAAAACCTGGTTCTGTAAGTAAAAGAAAAGGGGGAAATACAGTAGAGGAAATGTATTGTACTTGAGTATCTGTATGGAGGCTTTGCCCCGGGAGGTCCAGGTTGTCCTTGATGGGCTGCAGCTGTGATGTCCTTCATTGGGCCGCAGCTGTGACCAATGAAGAGAACTGGGATAAAAGAGGGCAGGTTAGCCAGTCTGGGAGAGCCTTGAAGGAGCCCTAATCTGAGAGAGAACAACATGCAGAAGAAGGAGTCTGTGCTGTGAATATCTGCAGCCATAAGAACACGCCAAGGAAGTATGGACTTTAGAAATCTGATAACAGCAGTATGGGACTCCAGAAATAGAACAACAACACAGCACAATCCAAAATCCCGGGGAGTGCTGGCCTATCCATCAGCTAACCCTAGCTGACGTGACTGACACAGGGAGCCCTGAGCGTCATGGTCCCTGTTTGGGCGCCAAAGGTCACAGTGAAGGTGGCTGCGACAAACCTCTCTGGTTCCCTGACTTCAGGGCAAGGGTTGTGGAAATGAAAAGGAGCAGGATCAATGAGGTTGTTTAAAAGGAACTTAATTAACAGGGTGAAAAACAATAAACATGGAGAAGTTGAGCACAGTATGAGGGGCAGGATCCAAAGACCCAAAACAAAGGGGAGCAACAACATAGACACTTGGGGGTAGGACACTCTAGAACAATAACCATATAGGAGAAACAAGTAACCAATAAGGGAATAGAACCTAGACAAGTTAGCATAACAACACTAAAGGATTTTTGGAGAACTTTCAAGTTCACCTTAATTTAAACAAATGACTCCCAGGGCTTGAAACTCATGCCCAATTCTTTTGGGGTAAAATCTGTCGGACTCTGAGTTGCAGCCAGGCTAACTCCCACACTGCTGCTTTGCACTGGCTCCTTGGGACCACGTGGCCCAACAGAGCCACAATGATGTCCTTGGTTCCACGGGGCTCCACAATGTCACAATGGTGCCTTGGATCCATGGTGCTCTGCAGTGTCACAATGGCCCCTTCATTTCACAAGGCTCCCAAAGGTCACATTGGTCTCCATAGGAAGGAAACCACGGAGCCCCCATGTTTCAGGAGCTGATGAACAGCAACCACCAGAGGCCAAGGCAAGCCTGACCTGTCTGTCCTGGCAGGTTTGCTTGGAGCAACCCTTGGATATTTGAAATTATGAACGTGGAGTCCTAATTTCAGAAATTTGTGCCTGCAGAAGGATGATTATTTCCATACAAAGAAAAGCACAGAGCCCTTTCCAGTGTTTAGAAAACAGGTGAGTTCTGGCACTCAGGAGTTAAAGACCAGCCAGACCTGTCTGTCCTGGCAGCTTTTCACTCGCAGCAATCCTTGGATACACAGAAATTTGGAGGTGGAATCCTAATTTTGGCCATGGATGCCTGGAAAAGATGGACAGTTCTTTTCCATACAAAGGAAAGCTCAGAGCTCCAGTGTTTCAGGGGCAGATGGGAGTGGCCTTCCACATTCCAAGGTCAGCCAGACCTGTCAGGTGACCCCTGGGAGGCCAAGGCAGCCACACCTATTTCATGTTGCCTTGCTTCCACAGGGCCCTGCAGTGTCACAATGGCTCCTTGCTCCCATGAGGCCTTGCAGTGCCACAGTGGTTCTCTGGCTTCCATGAGGCCCTCAGGTGTCATAATGGCCCCTTGGTTACACAAGTCCTTAAGGATCTTAATGGTCTCCATGGTTCCACAAGGCCCCACAGTGTCATAATGGCCTTTGGGTTCCATGAAGCCTGGCTGTGTCCAATGGCCCCTTGGTTCCATTGGGGCCCAGTAGTGCAACAATGATTCCCTTGGTTCCACAAGTTCCCATAGTGTCACAATGGCCCCTTCCTTCCATGAGGCCCCACAGTGTCACAATGGTCTCCATGATTCTATGGGGCCTTGCAATGCCACAATGCTCTCCATGGATCCACGGTGCCCTGCAGGATCACAATGGCCCTTTGGCTCCACGAGGCCCTGAAATGCAGCAATGGCCTCTGGGTTCCACAAAGCCCTGCTGCTTCACACTGGCCCCTTGGGCCCATGCGGCCCAACAGAGCCACAGTGATGTCCTTGGTTCCACGAGGCCCCACAGTGTCACAGTGGCCCCTTGGATCCATGGTACCCTGCAGGGTCACAATGTTCCCCTTGGTTCCACAACTTCCTACAGTGTAACAGGTTCCACAAGAGCCTGCAGTGTCACCATGGCCCATTGGTTCCACAATGCCCCGCAGTGTCACAATGGTCTCCATAGGAAGGAAACAAGTGAGCCCCAGTGGGGCAGGGGCAGATGAGAGGCACTCACCAGAGGCCAAGGCTGGCCAGACTTGACTGTACAGGCAGATTTTGTCTGGGAGTAACCCTTGGATATAGAGAATTTTAGATGCAGAATCCCAATTTTGGCCATGGGTGCCTAGACAAGAAAGACAGTTCTTTCCCATGGGAATAAAAGCCCCAGTGCTTCACGGTCAGATGGGAAGTGGCCCTTGACATGCCAAATTCAGTGGGACCTGTCAGACAGCCCCCAGGAGGCCAAACCAAGCAGACCTGTCCCATGTCGGGCCAGGGCCGGGTCAGGCTTTGGTTTGTGGTGGGACAGAGCCCCGCCCCCAACCCTGGCCTGGCAGAGCTGTCAATCACACAGCAGGGGCGGTACTAACCCAGCTCTGATTGGCCCAGCTGTCAATCAATCAATCACACACTAGCAGCTGGTGCTACCCTGGCTCTGATTGGACAAGCAACTGGCAGTCCCACCCCAGGGGCGGGGCCATGAAGTCCCAGGGCGTTAAAAGCCGGAGCATGAGCCCAGCGCAGGGTCTGGATCCTGCCTTCTCCTGGTGTTTCTTTTGTTGTCATGCTGGAACCTGAGCAGTTGGTACCCATCTGTGTGTCTTTCTCTGGATCTTCTGTCTTTCTGTTGTTCTCTATTTCATCTCCTTCTAATCCTACTTACCTGGAACATTTTTGGATAACTTAAAATCTTTAAAGTTTTTTAGGTTAAATGTGTGGGAATCCAGGGTACAAGGAATATTTCTCTGTCTGCTCTGAGGAATCCTGACCCCCAGAGAAACACTGCCTTGAACCTTCACCAATGGAGAGGACTTCCAAGACTTTGAGACAGATTAGAATTTACCAAAGTGTGAAAGAGATTAGAGGCTAGTATAGCATGTCACTTGGGTGAGAAATTTAGGTTTTGAGATTTTTAGTATGGTGTAGATAGGAAGCAAGATGGAGGAATTGGGGTGTAGTCCCTGTCTTCTTCTTCTTCTAGTCCATTTTCTGCAGTGTTGGTGGCACAGGGTGATTGGTCAAGGAAAGCAGAGTGCAGAGGTTATGTGGACAGTCAAGGGGAGAGGTATGGGCAGATAAGTGGAAATAATGTAGGTTTTAAGAGTTAATTGGATGAGACAACCTTAAAAGACCTTGAAACCGTACATTTTGGGGCCATTTTGCGGTGCTTTTCCAGTGTGCTGAGCCTGGTGTGGACAGCAATGCAAAACTTTAGATAAGATAACCATAAACAAGAAGCTGAAGACCAAAAAAGTCCCATGCATCTCCTTTTACATGGCACAGAACTGCTACAGAGGGTTTACCCCATCAAGGGTGCCCCCAGAAAGGCCCAACATAAAACAAACATCAATAACTGGTGCCCCGACAATGTTTGAAATAAGTTGGCTTTTTTCCATAAAGTTGTTTACTGAAGGGTGTTGTCTTAATTGGCCAATCATGTGAAATGTGTTGATTAAATGGCCAGTGAGGTCCACCTGTAGAAAACCAAGATATAAAAGAAGAGCATTGAAAAAATAGGTGGCTTTTAGCCCTTAGCCTTCTGATCTGAGTTGGTGTCATCTCTGATTCAGTGCTGAGATTTGGGGATCTCTGGGGGCTATTGGGGCTCCTTTCTGCACCTCGAGACCCAACAGGAGTTTCTCTAATAAACTTTGCCTGAAGCTCTCACTGTGCCCATGACAGGAATCCCTGTGAGTGTCTGGGCCATCCCGGCTCTTTGGCAGCCTGGGGACTCCTGGGATGTCACCGTGGAGCCCCCGTGAGTGCCTGTGACAGATGGGTGCCTTTGCAGCCCAAGGTGCCCGGGGATGTCACCATGGAATGGCTCTGACTGCCTCTGACCACAGGGCTCTTTACCATCCCAGAAAGCCCTGGGAGGTCTCCATGGAGCCCCTGTCTCTGCCTGTGACATTCCAGCTCTGGAACAGCCTGGAGACTCTTGGAAAGATCCCATGGAACCCTTCTGAGGGCCTGTGACAAATCTGATCCTGAGCAGGCAACCATCACCAGCCCCCTGTTGGTATGGTCAGTTTCCATGGCAACCATCCCCAGGCCCCTGATGCTATGGTCAGTTTCCATGGCAACCATCACCAGCCCTTGTTGCTATGGTCAATTTCTATGGCAACCATCACCAGCCCCCTGTTGCTATGCTCAGTCCCTTGGCAGCTCCATGGAGACCCCATGCCAGGAGTGGTTGCCATGGACACCAGCTCAGGCCTGCAGCCAGAGCCCATTGCCATGGCAACCATTGGCAGCCCCATCCCCAGGCTGATGGGATCCCAGAAGCACAGAATTGGCTGAGCTGGGAGGGACCCATCAGGATCCTCCAGTCCAACTGCTGGCCCTGCACAGGACACCCCAACAATGCCAGCCTGGGCCTGGCAGCGCTGGCCAAATGCTGCTGCAGCTCAGAGAGCCCTGGAGCTGGGACCCTGCCCTGGGGAGCCTGGCCAGGGCCCCAGCAGCCTCTGGGAAGAAACCTTTTCCTGACATCCAACCTGAGCCTGCCCTGACTCAGCTGCAGCCGTTCCCTCCACTCCTGTCCCTGGGCACCAGAGGGAAGAGGTTCCCACAGCCCCAGCCAGGGACCCGCTCCCAAGGCTGCTGCCATGGCCACCAGGGCTGCCACCAGCTGGGATGCTCGGTTTCCACGGGCCAGGCTTCAGGAATGGGATTCCCCAATTTCCTGCTCCCGCTAAAACCGCGCTGCCCTCGCTGCCCTCCTGCCTCCCATGGAAAGCACAAAAGGCAAAGATCCCGGGCTGGGATAAGAACAATTTATTGGGAACAGCAACAAGATAAGGAACAGGCAGGAATAAAAACAATATTGTCAATAGAAAGAATAAGAAAAACTATTTACAGGGAAAACTACAACATCAACAACTGTCTCTTCCTGGCCACGTTTTTCATCCTGTCTGGAAAGGACACCCTTCTCCTCAGGGAGAGAGAGTCCCTTTCCTGCCCCTGGCAATGACCTGAGGTGGGAGTGTATTAAATATTAGACCCCGAAGTTTCCGGGTGTGGTAGTGCCTGGCTTCATCTAGCCCTCGCCGCTGGACCAAAGGCTGCAGCTGTGGTGTTTTCACCCCAGAGATACCTTTGGCTGGCTGGGTGCTGCAGCTAGGCACTCAGAACAAATCCAGGCAAAGTAGGAACTCAGTTTACCTTTGGTGGAAAAGGTTCAAGCAGCAGTGAAGAGAAAAGGAGCAGGTTCTGTCATAGAGTCTTAGTCCAAAGTTTTATTGCAGCATGGTAGACCTCTAAATGTGGTAACAGCTCACAGACAGACACCTGGCCGCATGGTCTCGTGTCCTTTTTAGCCCCGGGGACAGGGGGAGGGGAGGGACAGGTGAGGGCCAACCAGGTGTGAGGAGGGGAGGGCTCCCAGGATACAGACACTTGGACAAGCCAATGAGACCAACCTGAGGAGCATCTGCCAACCACACGATGCCCTGCTGGAATGTTAAGATTGATGGACAGCTCTTAGGCAGGAGGGCAAAATGGGGAGGGGGAAAGGTTTGCACACCTGAGGGGGCTGGGATGGGTCAAACAGGAAACCGCACTGCAACATCTCCCCCTAGTTTTGTTTAAAAAGAAGAGGACTGGGTTTGTGGTGCAGAATACTTGCCAAACCATGGTTGGTAAATCGTTTCCTCCTCTACAGGAGGTTCAGTGCTTTCCACCGAGGGTTCCATGTCATCCATTGGAGCACTAAGGGCTTCCAAATGGTAAACTTCAGGAGGGGGAGATGAGCTTGAAATCAACTTGAGAAGCATGTGTTTGACTAGTCCAAAAACAATGCTAACAACTACAACAATAACTAATATAAACCGTACTAAAATTACAGTTTTCAGAATAGATCCCACCCAGCCCGAGAGTCCCCAGCCTTTGAACAGTCCACTCAGCCAATCATCAGTTTCTCTCTCGATGTCCAAGGTCTTTTGCCAAGGTAGTCCGTACGTGCTTTGGGCTGAGGGACTATCCAGGAGATCGCTGGTGGGAAGATCACGAGTAGGACAAGGAGCAGGCTTGGTCTCATGGCATCTTGAGGCTACACACAACCCATGGGATCTAAACTGGTACAAGGAAACTTAAGACAAACATATATTACAAACTATTCCAGAAAGGAGGCTTAAATGGAATTTCCTCCAGAGAGCGCGTGCGGTGTTTCCTTCTCCAGGCAGCATTGGCAACCTGGGGCGCTTCTGTTGATTTCTCTGAGACCTTGGGAACATAGGGCCTTACCCATTTGGAAGGAACCCACTTTAACCCAGAGGGGGTGGACACACAGGCGTATCCACGTCCCCAAGTAACCAATTTGTAAGGTCCCACCATTTTCCAAATCTCAGGGTCCTTTACTAAAACCGGAGGCTTTTCTTTCAACATTGTATGACTGCTCCCCCCAAAGTGGCGCAGGATGGGCGGGTTCAGGCTGTCAAAGGAACAAATCAGAAAATTTATTGTGAACAGTGCCCTGGACAACTGGATGTGGGAGGGTTCTACCTTCAGAACCTGTTGCTGCTGGTCCAGGACTCTTTTAATATTGCAGTGAGTCCTTTCTACAATGGCTTGACCTGTAGGGGAGTAGGGGATTCCAGTTTTGTGCTCTACTACCCATTGCTGCAGGAAGCTCTTGAAATCCTTGGATTTATAGGCAGGCCCATTATCAGTTTTCAACTCCTTGGGGATGCCCATGAAAGAAAAAGCCTGCAAGAGGTGCTTAATGGCATCATTAGATGACTCTCCTGTGTGGGCAGAGGCATAGACTGCTCCAGAAAAGGAATCTACACTAACATGAATGTATTTCTGCCATCCAAATGACTGTATGTGTGTAACATCTGTTTGCCACAGTTCACAACTGTTCAACCCCCTAGGGTTTGCTCCCATACTCACTGTAGGGAGTGCATGTTGTTGGCAATTTGGGCATGTGGCCACAATCACTTTGGCCTGTTCTCGAGTGATGTGAAACTGACGAACCAGGCCAGGTGCATTTTGGTGGAAAAGCTGGTGGCTGATTTTTGCCTGTTCATAAACATTTGGGAGAGTGGCCATCACTGCAGGTGCAGCAAGAGCATCTGCCCTTCTGTTGCCTTCAGCGATAAACCCTGGCAAGTCGGTGTGTGACCTGACGTGCTTCGCATAAAATGGTTGCTCCAGGTGGGTGACTAACTTTACAAGTTTTGAGAGCAATTTGAAAAATGCGATGTTAGACACTTCTTGCAGTATTGCTTGATCTGCCCTGGACACTACTCCTGCCACATATGCAGAATCCGTTATCAGATTGAATGGTTCTGAGAACCTTTCAAAAGCCCTAACAACAGCAGCCAATTCAGCAACCTGAGGTGAACCTTCCACCTCAGCAATGTCCGTCTCCCACTGCTGGGTTTGAGGATCCTTCCAAGTCATAACGGACTTGTGGGACCTCCCGGACGCATCTGTAAAGACAGTCAGAGCCTTTTTTAAAGGTCTCCTACTCAGAGCACTTCTCAATTTCAGAATAAATTGAACATCTTGTTGGAACATTTTGTGGGCAGGCCGGTGGACAGAAATTTGTCCTGAGTAGGAATCCAGAGCAAACTGCAACACTTCATTTTCTTGAAACAATTGTTCTAATATTTGCATAGAATTTTGACCTGATTTTAACTCAGTTGGAATGTGAATGCACTCAAAGTCACATCCTGCTAACTCCCTGATCCAGGTTCTTGCTTTCCGGATCAGTTCTGCTACCAGCTCCTGAGGCTTTGTCATTCTCTTGGACCTTTTGTGACTAAGGAAAACCCATTCTATTATCAGGAGAGGGTCCCTCTTGTCCTGGCCCTTTTTAGGTGTGCCCTTTACCTTAGGAGTTTGTTTTTCCTCCCACTGGAAAATGATTCCATGGAGGTGTGGCGACTTACCTAAGATGATAAATTTGAATGGCAGGTCAGGCTGGCATCGGTGGGCCTGTTTTGTGGACACTGCAATCTGAACCTTTTCTAGAGCTTTCCGTGCCTCTGGGGTAATAGACCTAGGAGCACCTGGGTCCTCTCCCCCTTTCAATAAATTGAAAAGAGGGGCAAGGTCTTCATTAGTCAGACCGAGCCATGGCCTTACCCAATTCAAAGACCCAGACAACCTGTGGACATCCGCAAGGGTCTTGATCCTTGGATTGATTTCTAGTTTTTGAGGAACAATGCTCCTATTTCCAATTTCTAGGCCCAAATATTTCCAAGGTGGCATCTTTTGAATTTTCTTTTCCTGGAGCTCGAACCCTGCAACAATCAATGCATTGATCGTTAGGTCAAGCACATGTGTGAGTAGATCATCATTGGGGGCACACACGAGGATATCATCCATATAATGATAGATGATGGCCTTTTCTGCAGCTGCACGCACTGGGGAAAGCAGGGAAGAGACATACCACGGGCAGATCGCTGGCGAGACCTTAAGGCCCTGAGGGAGAACTGTCCAATGGTACCTTTTCATAGGGGCTTCCATGTTGATGGTGGGGACTGAGAATGCGAAACGCGGTGCATCGTCAGGGTGTAGGGGAATATGGAAAAAACAATCTTTTATATCAATAACAGCTAATTTCCAATCCTAGGGAAGCATTGTTGGGGATGGCATACCAGGCTGGGGAGAGCCCATATCTTCAATGACATTATTAATTTGTCGGAGGTCGTGAAGGAGTCGCCATCTCTTTTTGTCAGCTTTCTGAACGACAAACACTGGAGAGTTCCACGGGGACGTGGTCTCCACAACGTGACCCTTTTTCAATTGCTCTTCCACTAGCTCCTCAAGCGCCTTTATATTTTGTTTATTGAGCGGCCACTGTTTCACCTCAACTGGTTTGTCTGTTTTCCACTTTAGTTTTTGGGTGGGGCGCTGTTGTTCAATGACCGCTGTACAAAAATCCTGTGGGGAGTCTGGAATATCAATTGTGACACCCCACTGGGCCATCAAATCTCTCCCTAACAAAGGTTCTAAATAATCTAACACAAATGGACGGATATTAGCTAATTGTCCATTTGGTCCCTTGATTTGGATGATGCTTTTGGATTGTCTTGCCAATTGCAGGCCTCCTACACCTCGAACGTGACCAGCAACGTTTTGCAAAGGCCAATGTGCTGGTCAGTCTTTTACTGGGATCACTGTGCAGTCTGCACCCGTGTCTACAAGCATCTTAATGGGTTTTGACTCCCCACCCCCACTGACATTACACCATAATTTGGGTTTGTCTCTCCCAATAACTTGGACCCGGGCGACTGTGGGCCCTTGTTTGTCAGTGCCTTCAGGCAAAAACGGCACAGGGATAGCTTGTGCAACAATTTGACCTTTGGGAAGAAACAGGGGAGGGTGGAAACAGTGCAGCCCGAGAACGAGTTGCTCAGGATCTGATGCTGTCATTCCTGGAGCAATTTCAATCTCACGTGGTGTGTGTTTGGTGTCCCCAGTGATGATGTACTTACAGCGAATACGGTGCCAAGTACCCTTCTGTTCTGGGTTGATGAAACAAAATGCCAGTCTGTATCTTTCAGGTGGAGTGATTCTGTCAGCTTCAACCTGAAAGGCTCATTGACAGAAGATGTGGTTAACATAGGTTCATTTAAATCATAACAAGGGTTATTTTTTTGCATTTTTAACAGTGGACGTGGTCTTTGAAGCATCAGCTTCACTTACAGAAACAGTAACATTACCGCGCGTTTGGTTTGTTTTGGTTCCCTTATTCCCTTGGCCTGCTCTTTTTGTGTCTGCACGCCTGGCAGGCCGGCGCTCCCCATTCAATTTTTTGGTTGTTGTTGACCCCCTGGGAGTGTTTGTAATTTCCCTCCCGTGCCATTTCTAAACTCATCAAATTGCTTTTTCAGGGGGCACTGGTTACTCCAATGCCCAAGGTTGTGGCAAAGCAGGCATGGCTTTGTGGGGTCAACCATTGCTGGTCGTCGCTGCTGCCCAGGGTACTGCTGTGCTGAGGGAATGGGCGCAGAGCTGGCAACGGCGACACGCTGAGGTGGTCTTGGCAGGAGCCTTGGTCTGGTGTCTTCAGCCACACTCATCAGAGGCACTTTCCTGTTACAGACTAGAAGCATATCTTTTAGTGTGGGGGGGGTGCAAGAGGAAGGCTCAAAATTGCCACTCAACACTGTTCATTTGCATTTGTAAATGCCATTTCCTCTAAAACCTCTTCCCTTGCATTCTCTTTTTTGACTGGGATTTCAATGGCTCTAGTCAACCTTTCTACAAATTTCAGAAAAGGCTCTGAGGGCAGCTGCTTGATCTTACTGTAGGGCTCAAAAGGCCCCTCAGGTTGGAGGGAAAAGAACGCTTTTTCAGCAGCTTCTTTTACCTTCTCCAGTGCTTCTACAGGTATTACATTTGCTTGCATTGAGGCTGCAGACCACTGCCCTTCACCAGAGAGGTGCTCAATGGTAATTGGCATGCCAATAGCATCTTTTGCTGTGTTTGGATCAGCATGCAAGCTTGGGAGAGCCTCTTTTAATAGTTGTTTCCATGCCAATTCCCATAATTTGAATCCTGTAGATGTCATGAGGCATGAGAAAAGCTGTTTTAAATCATGCGGGACGACCACAGTCCTGCTCAATTCAGAATTTAAAAGGCCACGGAAATATGGACTGTGTGGGCCATACTCCTTGTGGGATTTACAGATCTCTTTAATCAATTGACGTCCAAAAGAGCTCCAATTAGCAGTTTGGGCTGCTCCCCCTTGTGCTGCAGGCTGATACGAAACAGGGGCAAATGACAAAGTGGGACCCTGTATTGGGTCTGACACTTCCTGCCCTGTATCCCTTGCATTGGATGCAACGGGAACACAGAAGCAGGTTCGGGGACATGCAGTGGGCGTGCCCCCACTGAGGGAACCGGGGGAGGGGGCGGAGTCAGGGGGAAGGCAAGGGGCGGGGATACCATGGGAACAGGGGGCGGAGACACCTGGTGACATCACGTCAGCAGACGCCCCCTGGGAGGAGTAGAGGGGCAGAGCCGAGGGTACAGCAGGTAGGGGAGGGAAGGTGTCACAAGGAACAGGAGGAGAGGGGGATGGGGAAGGAATTTTGGGATACTTAGGGGGATCTTGGGAAGAAGGTGACCAGGTCTGGGAGGGTGCCACGTGGCATCCTCCATCTTGGGTACCCCTTAGGCACTGGGGGCCATTTTGGGGATCACTGCTCTCCGAAAAGCTAACACGTGCTCTGGGATTCAGAGCTGGAGAAACAGGGTTTTGGGGAGTTTTCCACGAGACCTGGCCAGGGCCTTGTGGACAAGGGGACTCAGGCATTTTAACCTGCACTGGGAGTTGACTTCTCAGCGTGTGAGCAGGGTTTGCTCTGTTTAAAATACCAAGTTTTGGGGTAAGAGGATCAGGGCTGGAAGGGGGGGACACAGGGAGAGCAGAGGTACATGGCTTAACATTTGGCTTTTTCTCCAATTCCCTTTGTTTGAGCAAAGCAGTCCGAATTTGTAAACTCCAGAACACAAATTTAGCTGAGGATGTATTCCCAGACCGTCCCAAGGTTATCAATTCATGCCCTACTTTATCCCAAAATTGAATATTGTGGGCGTCCTCTGGAGAAGTTTGTGGGAAGTGCAGAAAAAGCCACCTTATAAACTGTTTCAATTTTCCTTTAGAGAACTTGACTTTTGCATTAACTAAAATTCCAATAATATGATAATACACTCCTTTTTGTGCTGTGCTTAGTTTCGAGCCCATCTTAGATGTAAATGGCACAGAACAAATTCCCGCCGACCGAATACAAAACCAAAATCAGCTGCTGATTTCAAAAAAAAGAAAAAAAAAACTACGGTTAAAAGGCTATTACAGACGAAAGCTTTCACAATGCAGCTGTGTGCACTGCTTTTAAAATTGCCACGGGTAGGAGCAGCAGGGAGTCGGGACCCGCCCTGCGGGAATGCAGATCACCCCCCGCCCCGCGCCGAGAGAGAGAGAGCCCCCCCCCCCCCCCCCCCCCCCCCCGCGCCACGTGGCGAGCCGAAACCAGGGCCGCCCCGCGCCGCGTGGAGACAGAGACAAAGCCTCCCCCGCCCTGGGAACGCAGCACCCCTCAAGCACCGAGAGCCGAGCACGCTGCCGAGCCGGGGGGAAGGGCAGGCAGGGCCGTTCCCGCTCCTCCGAGCTGGCGCCAATTCCAAAAGCGGCTAAAACATGCCGCAGAGTTAAAGCTTTACAGAGGGAACAACCTTACCACTGCAGGGCTGCGCAGCCTAAATGCAAAGAGCAAAAAGGAACCCGTCTCACGGCAAAGATGGGTTTTTAAAAGGGAACTCGTCTCATGGCAAAGACGGGTTTTTGAGCTACTACCCCCCGAAGGAGCAGAAATACTCACCAAAATCGAAGCAGTTGCTGGCAAGGTCAGGCAGGCTGGTCTCTTCACTTGAATAGGACCCCTTGGGCAGGAGGGGCTCCCCTATTCTCCCCTGGAAAATTCGCTCACCAGAAAGGAGCTGTTTTTCCAAAGGCGCAACGCGTTCCTCGAGGCTTCTTGTGGGATCAGTGCCAAAGTCTCTTCTGGAGAGCTGTGCAACCACGGCTCTTTCCAGTGGAAGCAAAGCTGCTGTATTGCTTTTCCAAGGTTCTGAGATTCCTTTTGGGGCTGCAGGTCCGTGCAGCCACACCGCTGGGCGCAACTATATTAAATATTAAACCTCGAATGTTTCAGGGGTGTCCTGCCTGGCTTCGTCTGGCCTCGCTGCTGGACCAAAGGTGGCAGCTGTGGCGTCTTTCACCCCAGAGATGCCTTTGGCTGGCTAGCTGTTGCAGCAGGGCGCACAGAACAAGTACAGGCAAAATAAGAACTCAGTTTACCTTTGGTAGAAAAGGTTCACACGGTGAAGAGAAAAGGAGCAGGTTCTGCCGTGTAGCTTAGATCTAGAGTTTATTGTAGCATGGTAGACCTCTGAACGTGGTATCAGCTCCAGCCAGACAGGCAGAGACCGAACCACAGCAGAGACTACGGCAGAGACCCCGACCGCATGGTCTCATGTCCTTTTTAAGCCCCGGGGACAGGGGAAGGGGACGGACAGGTGAGGGCCAACCAGGTGTGAGCAGGGGAAGGGTCAGGGGATGTGGACACTAGGACAAACCAATAAGCCCAGGCCTGGGGGCATCTGCCAATCACTCGACGCCTTGCCGGAAGGTGCCAGGCAGGAGGGCAAAGGGGGAGGGGGAAAGGTTGGCATCGTTGAGGGGGATGGGATAGGTGAGACAGGAAATGGCGACACACTGCAACAGCCCGGGACAGCCCCATGGCCTGGGACAGCCCCATGGCCCGGGACAGGCCCATGGCCCGGGACAGCCCCATGGCCCGGGACAGCCTTGGCACCTCCTTAGTGGTGGTGCTGGGGCTGGGGCGGCTGATCGCAGCACGCAGCAGGGGCACACGGTTGAGCCGGATGGGTTTTCCCATCTGGCTGCCTGAGTCTTGGGCCCGCTGTCTCCATGAGCGGCGGCGGGTCTGCTCCGGCCTGGGCTGTACGGAGAGGCGGCCGCTTCTCTTTGCGTCTGCCTCTGCCCGGTGACACAGAGTGCATTGGGGAGAGAGAGAGAGAGAGGGGAGGTGGTGTGAGCACCTCACAGGACTCAGGAAATGTCCCTGCAGCATTGTCCCCAAGGCCCTGCTGGGTTGCCTTAAGGGCCTGGAAGTGCCAGAGGCCACAGCCCAGCCTGGCCTGTCAGAGGAGGGCCTCCACTCTGGGCTGATTCTGCAGAGCTCCTGCTTCCCCTTTCTGCTGCTCTTGGCTGCTCCCCCTCTGCCAGCCATGGGCAGCTGTGGGGAGGGAGACTTGGCTCTCACCTCGCTCCTTCCCAGGAGGACGCTTCTCAGCAGCTCTCTGCTGCACCATCGTGGCTACGGAGGAATGCCTGTTGGATGTGTGCCGCAGCACTGCAGGCCTTTATCCTCCTGACAAAATGTGCCGATCCTTCCTTGAGTGAAGAGAGACGCCTATGAACTGCCTCAGAGGCACCAAAACTCGCTCAGTAGCCTTGGGCAAGCTCCTTCTCAGCGATCCACTCCTCAACTGCAAGGTGTGTTGATGCACAACAACTTATGTACCTCAGGCCTGGGTGGTGATGTCACTCCAGTCCCTCTGGTGTCACAATCAGGAATCTCTGCGGGCTCCATTCCCCTCCCTTAGGGAAGGTGTCCTTGTGGGTGCTGGCAGGGACTCTGTCCATGTCAGGCACAGCTGTAGTGGCAAGAACAGAAATGGGAACAGGTCCATCAGCAGATGGATGGGTTGAGTAGGCTTAGGTCTTAGTACAGGTCATCAGTGATGATTGGTCCCCCCATAAAACCCAGTGGAACTTGTCAAGTCTGAGGTCTTTGCTTAGTTGTAGGCCTCTCATGTTAAGGGAATTCCATGTTGGGCCTGTATCGCTTAATTTTCTCCAAAAATTGTCCAGTTCGACCAAGTTGAAAAGTAGCTCTTTTACTGTGGTATGTTTAGGAAGGGACACAGATGTTTCCTAAAAATCAGTCATTCCTAACTGTCATTTTCAAAGAATTGTGGTTGTTGATTAGCTTAAATGTACAAAAGAACATGAAACTGAAGTCAAAGCAGGTTTTTACTTAGACTCTAATTCAGAGCCCTTTGGTTAAAAAGAAGCTTTGAGTTCAGTGCTCTTTGCATCTGACATAATTCCAAAAATTGGAAACAATGTTTTGGTCAATCTTTTGTTATTTTTTTAACAATTTAATATGTGTCAAAAACTCCTGCGGATCACTGCATTTTCCTATGGGGTATTTTTAGTTTTCAATGTTTTCTTATTCCCAGGTCAGTTTGTTGCTGTTGCTGGGGTTTTTTTGTGGGTTTTTTGGTTGTTTGTTTTTTTGTTTGTTTGTTTGATTTGTTTTATTTTTTTTCAATTATATCTTATCGCATATATCTATTCACTTGTTCCTTATTGGTAGAAAGGGATTGGTTGGAATCTAGGGGAGGTTACCCATTTCAGAGTTCCCACCTCTTTAAACTCTTTCAAACCAGGACAACTTGTTTGTAGCTCTGGGCAATGCTGAAGCTCAAAAGCTAATCTGTGATTAATAACCACAAGTAATTGGGGTAACACTGGAGTTTAGGCCTTTCCCCATGTGTGTTCATGGTTACAATACTGGATTCCAGAAAGATAGTAGGTGGCAAATAAGATTATGCATCTTGGTTTGGACAGTAGATGGGAGTTATAAGAAAACTTTTAATCCCTAATGCTGTAGAACAGATCCTTTTGTGTGCAAATGTTCCAGGGCCAAATTTTTGCTTTGTTCAAAGTCACAAAACTTTTGAATTCTTGATGACTGAAGGGCTTCCTAAAGGCCAAAAGAAGTGTGGTCAAAGGGTATTGAAAAGAAAAATACTGAGAGCACAAGGAGCAAAGTGATATGGGAAGATGGCAGGATTTTGGCAGAGCAGTGGTAGGCACACAGTTTGTGGGAATTGGGGTGGGGCTGTGGCCAAGCCTCACCCCTAATTGGCTACAGCTGTGCAGAACAGGTGAGCAGCATTGAAGGGAAGGAGTGCCCAGGGGCACTGAGCAAGCACCAAAGGGAGCAGGGGGCACACAGGTGCAGGGCATCAACAGGAGGGGATAAAAGGCTGGGCTGAAGGACAAGAAGGGCAGATCCTTGCAGCCTTCTGAAGTGATGTGGTGTTCCTCTGTGTGGGCAGACACCAGAAGCCTTCTGATGAGGAAAGGTGTTCCTGTGGATTGGAAAATGCTTCAAACCTTCTGAAATTGAGTGGTGGAACTCTGTGTGTTGTGGCTGTCTCAACTGTGACATGTGCTGTGACAAGCAGCCATGTCCAGTTTCTGAGGCAGTGGAACATTCCAGGATTGGAGTGGGTAACCATGGCAGCATTTGAGAACGTTGGTGCCCTTTAGGCACGGAGAGGTGCTATGATGTCTCCCTGGAGCCTTCTCTTCCCCAGGCTGAACAAGCCCAGGTCTCTCAGCCCATCTCCATAGCAGAAGATGCAGCCCTTGGATCATTGCTGTGACCCTTCTCTGGAGTCACTCCAGTGGGTCCATGTTCTTATGCTGGAGACGACCCCAGATATGAGTGCAGAATTCCCTTTGGGTTCAAGTGGGTGTTTACTCATCACAGTTACACCCAGAGGCCAGCTCAGGTGGGAGCAGAGGTCCCTCCATCCTGTTCCCATCCCACCTTCAGCCCATTCCATGGTGCTTTTTTCTGCTGCTTCCCATGAGCTGTTGGCCCTTGCCTTGCCCTGACTGCCCTGGCCTGTGGACACCACACAGAGATCTGTTGCCAGCTCTCTGGAATTTGAAGGAAAACCCAAACTAATCTCTGAATCAAAGTAAAGGTCTTTGTCTTGCAAAGAACCTAATCCTTTGTAAAGCTGTATTAATGCCCAATAAAATTCAAATCTATCTGTTCATTTACCTCTTAGGCTTTATTCCTTGTTTGAGAGAGCTCTAGTGATGAGTCATTTAGGACTTGTGGTACCTTGGTTCCCTTTTTAGAATGGTGCAAATATTGGAGTTTTGCAGCCAATTTTCTTTAAATACTGCGAGTTTTCATTCCCTTTTCATTTCAAATACTTCCACAATTTAATATTAAATGCTGGGTAACAAATCCCAGTAGCACTTCCAGTTGGAAAAAATATATTGTGCGTAACTCAGAGGAGGAATTCTGCTTGCAAAGTGATGTCTTTCCACTGAGGTGCATCAAGCAGGTGCTCAGTTGGATGCTGGTGCTGAAGCACTTTTCTTGTGGCTTGAGTGTCTGATGGCAACAGCCTGAGATTTTAATAGCAGAAAGAAGGGATTTCCTACTAATTTTCCTCTGAGAACTTGTACAGTCTTTTCCAGCCTCACGCAGTCTGACCTGTATCTTCTCCAAAACCTGTTGAATTTTTTTATACTTTTTAAACTTTTTGTCCCATTTGCAGAGGACAGGAGGGTGCTGCCTATTTTTTTTTTCAGATGCTGTGTATTTTTACTGAGGAGGGGCTGGGCTTAGTTTTTCCTTCTCAGCATGAGCTGTACTAGCCCAGTTGCTCTCCAGGCTGGTACGTGCAACCTCAGTGGCAGCAATGGTAGATTGAAATGTGCCTGGGCTGTGTTGGGAGAAGAATAATCCTGATGCATCCATGATTTTCCCTCCTGTGTACCTGCAGCAGGTAGAGCTGTGCCCTCCCACTTGAGGCCGCCTGAGCCAGGAATGCTTGCAAAATCTCCTTGGCCCTTTTGCAGCGTTCTGTTTTTCCCCTGGCAGAAGCAGGGCTGGTATCTCCAGGCCATGGGACATCATGACACTGCGTGTTGCCGTGGGACAGGTTGGGTGTTTGAGGGCACACACGTGCTGGAGTGTCTCACTGAGCTGAGGCCCCTGTGTGGACATCAGCTGCAGATGACTGGAAAAAGGAATGTGGAATCTCCCAGTTGAAACAAAGAGAAAACTTTATTTTTAGGGCTGATGGGGGTGAGCACCAGGGGTTGGTGCTTGTCTGATCCTGCTCTGGTTTTCGGGACGACTGTAGGGCTTCTTCTCTCGCCGCTGCTGCTGCCAGATCTGCCTGGTACGAATCGGCCCCGCCTGGGAGCGGGCCAAGATCCAGGCTGGGATGTACAGAACTGCTTGGCTCCTGGGTGGCAGAGTGTCCTGGAACAGCTGCACTGCCACCTGGCTGCTGGTCCCAGCGCTCTGGGCTGCCACATGGTCCATCCTGCGGCGCTTTGCCAGCGGGCTCTCGGGTGCCTGCAGCTCTCTGGCTCCCTGTGGGTGGCTGCGCTTCAGGGCCCGCTTTTGGCAGGGGAAGCTGCGGCCGCGGCTGCTGCTGCTGACCAGCCCCATGGCCCGGGACAGCCCCATGGCCCGGGACAGCCTTGGCACCTCCTTAGTGGTGGTGCTGGGGCTGGGGCGGCTGATCGCAGCACGCAGCAGGGGCACACGGTTGAGCCGGATGGGTTTTCCCATCTGGCTGCCTGAGTCTTGGGCCCGCTGTCTCCATGAGCGGTGGCGGGTCTGCTCCGGCCTGGGCTGTACGGAGAGGCGGCCGCTTCTCTTTGTGTCTGCCTCTGCCCGGTGACACAGAGTGCATTGGGGAGAGAGAGAGAGAGGGGAGGTGGTGTGAGCACCTCACAGGACTCGGGAAATGTCCCTGCATCATTGTCCCCAAGGCCCTGCTGGGTTGCCTTAAGGGCCTGGAAGTGCCAGAGGCCACAGCCCAGCCTGGCCCGTCAGAGGAGGGCCTCCACTCTGGGCGGATTCTGCAGAGCTCCTGCTTCCCCTTTCTGCTGCTCTTGGCTGCTCCCCCTCTGCCAGCCATGGGCAGCTGTGGGGAGGGAGACTTGGCTCTCACCTCGCTCCTTCCCAGGAGGACGCTTCTCAGCAGCTCTCTGCTGCACCATCGTGGCTACGGAGGAATGCCTGTTGGATGTGTGCCGCAGCACTGCAGGCCTTTATCCTCCTGACAAAATGTGCCGATCCTTCCCTGAGTGAAGAGAGACGCCTATGAACTGCCTCAGAGGCACCAAAACTCGCTCAGTAGCCTTGGGCAAGCTCCTTCTCAGCGATCCACTCCTCAACTGCAAGGTGTGTTGATGCACAACAACTTATGTACCTCAGGCCTGGGTGGTGACGTCACTCCAGTCCCTCTGGTGTCACAATCAGGAATCTCTGCGGGCTCCATTCCCCTCCCTTAGGGAAGGTGTCCTTGTGGGCGCTGGCAGGGACTCTGTCCATGTCAGGCACGGCTGTAGTGGCAAGAGCAGAAATGGGGACAGGTCCATCAGCAGATGGATGGGTTGAGTAGGCTTAGGTCTTAGTACAGGTCATCAGTGATGATTGGTCCCCCCATAAAACCCAGTGGAACTTGTCAAGTCTGAGGTCTTTGCTTAGTTGTAGGCCTCTCATGTTAAGGGAAATTCCATGTTGGGCCTGTATCGCTTAATTTTCTCCAAAAATTGTCCAGTTAGACCAAGTTGAAAAGTAGCTCTTTTACTGTGGTATGTTTAGGAAGGGACACAGATGTTTCCTAAAAATCAGTCATTCCTAACTGGCATTATCAAAGAATTGTGGTTGTTGATTAGCTTAAATGTACAAAAGAACATGAAACTGAAGTCAAAGCAGGTTTTTACTTAGACTCTAATTCAGAGCCCTTTGGTTAAAAAGAAGCTTGGAGTTCAGTGCTCTTTGCATCTGACATAATTCCAAAAATTGGAAACAGTGTTTTGGTCAATCTTTTGTTATTTTTTTAACAATTTAATATGTGTCAAAAACTCCTGAGGATCACTGCATTTGCCTATGGGGTATTTTTAGTTTTCAATGTTTTCTTATTCCCAGGTCAGTTTGTTGCTGTTGCTGGGGGTTTTTTGGTGTTTTTTTTTTGGTTGGGTTTTTTTTGTTTTTGTTTTTTTTTTTTTTCTTTTCCAGTCTAAAATAAAGATCTGTTTTATGTAAGTGTGTAATCCTGTATGATAATGAAGACTAAGCTATCCCATTTTGGTTACTTTTTGAAAAACATATATGGATGAAAGTAGGTAAAAGCTATTTGACAATATGGCTATATTCATGTGAGCATCTAAAAAAAAGGGTTTTTTTCTTATCTATTAGCTCACATAATTAGATGTTAGAGCACTCTGGGAAAAAGAGCTTTGGGAATAAGGGAATGCAGGTAAAAATTTGCAGCTAATGTAAGGCAGTGGTTGTAATGCAAAGATGCCAGAGAATATAATAAAAAGTATCTGTGGTGATCTAAATTTAGTATTATCAGAGTCAGTGAAAACTATGGCTGAGAAGTCATTAGGGCAAGAACAAAGGTTAGTGCTGCAGAGAAGAGAGCTAATGCTATGCTAAAGGCATCATTATTTACAGATGATTCAGATCTCCCTAGCAGTTCAGAAAATTGCCCTCTAAAAATGGAAATCATCATCATATTAAATTTCACATGGAAGTGGGAAAACAGTAAATGAGAGCCCCAGGATGTGGACTGGCCTTTCTCCTCATGTTGTCTAAATATGTATAAATATCTGTTTACCAGTGGGCAACTGGGCTGTCTCTGTGTGATGGTGATGATGAGGTAGGAGTTTGGGGAAGGTGGCTGGGACAAACGTTAGGATAGCTAAAGGACAGGCACCCACAGCCAAAGAATATGGTGACTGAAACACTCGTGGTTTTGTCATGAAGAGTAAATTTTCTTAGTGTAAAACCATCTTTTTATCATAGACTGTTGAATTTTAAGAAGTGTATGTGACTGTAATGCAGCTCTTAATGTTAAAATTTTGGAAAATTTCAGAGTATGGACTGCTTTTAGGTCCATGATTTTCATGTGCCTTCACTTACTTTGAGGGGTTTATCCAAACTCCAGGTTCAGATAGAATCCAGCTTGTTCCAGATGTTTTGCACTTTTGTTTCATGGGCACATAGGTCATAAAAAACTTCCCTCTTGCTTTATGCCTTTTAACTGTTGTAGTTAGCCAAAGACATGGTGCACATTTTGGTGAAAGCATTTTAAAACTGGATGAAATGGTCATTATTTCAGAGGTTTTTCAGAAATATTTTCAATTATACATGTTATAGCATACAATCTGTGCATTGGAGTTTTGGTTAACTTAAATAAGATCAAGTGAATATATTAGCAATCTTCCACATAATAATTAATTTAAGAAATTTTGAAGTGGCTGTGTACTGCATGTGACTTTTAAATATCTTTAAATATCTGATGACTTTTGCAAACTTCAACTCAGATGAAACTTTGACAGACTTCAGTGTATGTTTTTTCTGATCTGGGGTGGAACTGTGGAGAAATGGAAGTCTGACCATGTCTGTCTGTACTTTGTGCAGAGTGTATTGAGTGCTTGCAAAGTTGTTTGAAGTCGTTGTTTGGGGGAACTAATTTTTTTCCTGTGTGTGTGAAAGTTACAGAAAAGTTAGAGAAACCAAAGAAACTGTCTAACACATAAAAATTCAAAGCTAGATCTGTAAATGGGTGAGAAATCAGACATCTCTCACAGCTTTCAAGAAGTGAATCTTTCTTTGGAAAAAGAGAACCAACACTAAGCTGTACTTTTTTAAAAAAAAGTCTTTCTTTCATTTCATGTCTCTCTCCATGTTTGTATACAATGTGTATTTTTTAGTGGAATTTGTAGTCAAAAAAATTGATATTGCTCTCATTATCCTGCAGGTTTCTCCAAATTTATATGATCTTCAGTTGTTTTTTTTTCCTTTTAATATTCTCTATTTATGGTTCACATGAAAAACCAGCCACTGGGGAGTTGGGAACGTGGTTTTTATTATCTGAGTATTGTCATTGGTGGTGCACGGAAGCATAAAGGATCTTGAATTTTGTAAATGAAGGTAATTGTGCAGGAATCTTGATAACAAACTCTTGTTTTGACTAGGTTATGAAATTCATCACTGTAGTATCTAAAGCTTGCTCCAAAATGGGGTAATTTTTCATCTAAGGAGCACTTTGAAGTGTACTCTGCATGTTTTTTTGAAGGATCTCTTAACAACAGCAAGTTACAGCTGGGATGATGTTTCACTGCTTTTTTAATAGATCCTCTAAGCAAAACCTGAGGGCTGCAGTTGAGCTGAGCCCTGTTTTGCTTGGAACCATTAGAGTGTCCTTTTTTTGCTGCAAAAGAGAAACCATTGCTTTCCATGGAAAATCTGGGAAGCTCCATCATTCCTGTAGTTGCTGACCCAGCCATTGCCATAGTTTCTCTTTTCCTGCTGCCTGGTGAGTCCCTTCTAGCTGGGTTTGCAGCTTGAGAAAGATGGAATTGCTTAGGCAACTTTTGGAGAAACCAAAAGTGACATGGAAGAATTTTTAAAACTTTTTAGTGAAAAAATGAGGTAGCTCACTTTAGTAGTGGTCACCAAATGTCCTTTTATATGTGATGTTGCATATTGCTTTTTGCTGCCTTCAAATCATTATGTGTTAATATTTATGCCCTGAGACAATTGCTTAAGATGAATTGTAGCAAAGATTCCTGCAACTTTTAAAGGAATTATTTATAAACTGCTCAGCTACTAAATACTGTAATACATTGGTCTTAGCTTTTACCTGTGTCTCTCATACCATATAAAATCCAATTTCTTTTCAGCAAAGCTAGACATACTTCACATTTAAATTTCTCTTTGTTTTCAGGTGATTTGTAACAGATGGTTATGCAGTACAGCACTAACATATTGCTCAATCATGTTTGAAAGGTGGTGTGTGAAAAGAACTATAGGCATTTATTGCAGAATATTGCAGATTCTCTTCACTTTTTGAGGGGTTAAAAAAAACTTGTTGAAAGAAGAGGAAGCTTTCTTCTGTTCTTAATATAGTTGCCCAAAATCTAGCAGGGAATGAAGCCCAAGTAATAAGGGAGTGAGTATATAAGAAGTAAAATCTGATGTGGTCTTTCAACACTGCAAGGCATTTAATTAAGCTTCCCACCTGTGATTGGGGTGGCTCTTAAAAATCTGCTTCTTCTAGGAAAATGTTACAGCTCTGGAAATCGACTCTGCTCTCCTTTAACTGTAGTGATTTATCAACCTGCAGTGTCCTAAATGGCTTGGAGCAGTTGGGGAAAACAATCCTACAGCAAGTGGACTGTTGTGGAATTTGGGAGAACGTGTTCAGATCTCCTGGCCTGTCCCTGGGTTAAGTCACTATGTTCAAGAAGGGTCATCTGATAATCTGCTCCTCTCTCACACCAGGAAAAGGAGAGGAGGCCACTGGAATGTGTTAAATAAAAATTAAAGCTGGCCAATGTTCAGAATGTATTTCTGAATTTCTGTGTCTCTGCTCGAACT
Organism: Molothrus ater; assembly: GCF_012460135.2. Taxonomy (NCBI): domain Eukaryota; kingdom Metazoa; phylum Chordata; class Aves; order Passeriformes; family Icteridae; genus Molothrus; species Molothrus ater. The sequence continues at coordinate 14,178 of NW_023416506.1, read as the reverse complement.
TGGACTAAACAACTTTGGTTTTTTTGCCCCCCCTCCACAATTTTCCACAAAGTGAAGGTGGAGAAATTACTAACATTTGCTAAGATTTGGAAGTGGCTGCAGTAACAGAGATCATATGAACAGGTAGAGACACAGAAAACTAGTATATAAAACGAGCCTTCAGAATAAAATGAGGGAATTTACATAAAACATCTAGCCTTTTCTCAGGGCTCTTTTTGAATGCTGACTTTGAATGTCTCTTTGTCATAATGCAGAGTTAAAGAAAAAGAATATCCATTTGAACTTGGAAAAGGATAGAAGCTGATTATTTTTGTTTTACCAAGAGATGCTAGAAAATAAAATTCTTGAACTATTGTCAGCTGAAGCAAAGTTCTGAATCAGTTAAATAACCTGAAAAATTCACCTTTTATTTGCAGAAGTTCCTCTAGCATCCAAGCTGTGTAGTAATCTCCTCAGATTCTTATGTAGGTTTCACAAAAATTCCATTGCCAGTGTTCTCCCCAGACAGCCTTTGACAAGGTCAAAAGAAGTTGACAGGCAGCAGATTCAAAACAAACTGAATCAGGTATTTCTCCACACAGCAAGAAATGGAACCGCTGCAGCTTCTAGTTAGAAGATGATATAGATTCCAGGAGTTTACAAGGCTTCTGTAATGCAACTGTGAAAATCTCACAAAGAGTTATTCTAATCTGACTTCAAAACTGATTCCACCTGGTTTATGTGTGGTCTAGAAGATGTAAGAATTTCTTTCTTGAGCACTCAGTGGAGGATTCCTTGTTATAGGAGCCTTTCCTATTTTTAGGCTATGCTTTAAGAGGTATAAATTAGAAACCTGCATTATTTACTGCTCTGTACTGTCAGCAGACTTGGTAGGAATTGATGCCAAGACAGCATGCTCTCTTAAGCTCCATGGAGCAATTGTTCTTTTCATTTTAACACCAGTAACAGTTTGGCCTCTCCACGGTGGGTCTCTGGGAGATCACGACCAGGTTTTGGAGGTGGTGGTAAACCAGGGGCTTCCAGAAGCTCCTCTGCCATGAGGTGTGTTGCAAATGACCTGCACAGGGTAGTTAAGGGCATATTTCCTTAATTCTTCACAGGTCCAGTGTTCAGTAAGTGATATTTATATAAATATGAAGAACTAAAAAAAACCCCAAAATGGTATTGAACAAATATTTATGCTATCAGATTAAATCTTTGACTTCCCAAATTGAAGGAATTTATGAGTGCTGAGTTTTAAAAAACAAGATTAGAAGAACACTGGGGTTGCTGTGTTTCCTATAAAACAATTACATTGCTAAAATAGGTATATCCTTTCTCTTGTTCACACTTCTCTTGTTGCTGTTGAAGGACACGCAGATTTGCTTTAGCACCTGCCTTTCAGGCATGGCTTGCAGCCCCAGCTAGCTGAACAAACCAGCCTGCTGTCCAAGAATTTTGCTTACTCCTCATTTCCTTCTTCAAATTTAATTAGATCCAAGGAGTCTGAAGCCTGGAAACAAAACCAGCAACTTGTTTTGAGAAGAACATTTGCCCCCTCTCTGCCTTGTCCTGTGTCCAGGTTTCCCCTTGGCCAGGGTTGGCAGTGAAACCATCAGTGGCCGTCCTCAGGCAGCCCTTTGGCTGGCACTGCCCTGCTGGCTGTGCCACACAGGCTCTCTTGGTGCTGCAAGTATTGCCTGGGCTGGGGCTCAGCCTTGGAGGGCTGCCTTGCAATGGGACTTGAGTTTTCCTCTCCCAACCAACTGCATTTGCCTCCAGCTGTGAGGTTTGGGGCTTAGTTCTTGCTGAGTTCAAGGGAGGTGGAGTGGAAAGGTGCTTTTACAGCACTTCTGTGCCTCTCCATGTTTTAGGTTGGCTGGGGGCTTGCCTAGATGTTGATTTAGACATGGTTCCTAGGTTCCCTCTAATTTATATGAAGCAGTATGTTTTTCCAAGAGGTTATCAGAGAGGCAGGAGCCACTGCACTCCTGAGCGTTTGCAGCTTCCTGGGATGCCACTGTATCCTGAAACTGAGTGTGCATTGAGGCTGGGAAGCAGGAGGGGCATATGTAGCACCTGGCTTTGCTGCTTACACAAATTTTCATGGCTATTGGTGTTCCTTGACATCTCCTTCATTCTGACTTTTGAGTATCAAGGGTCAAGAATGAAACTCTCACAGTTGACTTCTGCCTCCTTTCCTGCCACAGTTTTGTTCTTTTCCCATGTCATGGGACACAGGTGAATTAGAAATGTGGTCAGATGTGCTATGTGGCTGCTCTGTGCTCAGAGGAGCTCTCCTGGATGTACAGCTTAGCATCTCCCTCTTTAAAGGGCTGCCCAGCTTCCTCCTGTCCAATCTCATGGGTCCATCTTGAGGTCTCACACTTTGGGAAGAAAAAAATAGTCATGATATGCTGAAAAGATAAGCAGATATCTGGAACTGTGATGGGCATTTATTTTGCTAGAGATGTCTTGCATTTGTCCCAAAGTCTCCAAAAACATTTTGTTTTCACATGGAGGAAAGTCAATGCTTGTAGCTGTTTGCATTATCATGCAATAGAATATCCCGAGTTGGAAGGGACCCATAGGAATAATTGAGTCCAACTCTAGGAGGAAATTGATTAGATGAAAGGACTGGCTGCTTTGTGCTGCTCATTAGAAAGTACAGATGGATACCTGTCTGGTTTCCTTGGCAAGGAGATAGCAATGTTTTCTGTGACACCTCCTTATGTGCACTACCAAAGCAGCTCAATCTGTACAGGGAAGCACATAGACATCTTTTAAAAATTCTCCTTGTTTTCCATGACCATATGGAAACTGTCAGCCAGAGCAAAATCCGAGTCCATAACTTCTTACGGTGTTGAAATTTCTTCTCTTTATTCCATGTGTTTTACTCTGTACCAGGAAGACCCACCACCAGCTTAGAATAATTTTAGCCCCATTTGTATCATTTTAAGAGAACAGCCAGTTTTTCAGTTGTCCTTTCTATGTCTTTTTTTTTCTTTTTCCCTGAAAGATGAGAGTCAGGTATCAGCTAAGTGTGAATATTTGTCTTACAAATATTTCTTTTGGCAGATCAAGATATTTCCAAAGCAGCCTCAGAGCATAACTGCAGAATTGCTGTCTCTAGAAGCCACACCAATGCTGAGAAAAAAACTACTGCTGAATACCAGCTTTGGGAATCAGAAACCTCTTGACAAATCATTCCTCTTGCCTCTTGAGTGGCTTTTGCTGCCTGCTACCAGCAGAAAGCTTTTAAACGTCCCCTGATTGAACCTCTGAGGCAGTATAGAGAGACATATGCATCAGATTTGGGTTTCCAAACTACTGATATTCGCATTTAACCAAAACAGGCTTCATTCAATCTTGAAAAATGAACACAGTGCAAGATTTTTTGCTTGTGAGGTAATGTCTTTTCCAAGGTTGCAGTCAGCGTGCGGACCATTGAACGCTAACGCGTCCTGCCGCGGCAGCGGGCTGAGCGTCTGTGCCAGGTGCAGTATGGTATCCATCCTCTCAACATTCCTCATCCTCACCCTGAGTTATGCTTCTCCCTGTCCAGATGTGGGATAGGAGTGACTGGAAGGGAAGAGGTGGTGAGCAGAATGGATCCTGCTCTCTGCTGGCTGCAGCCAAAGTAAACAAAGCGGAGTAATTGCCACCGCAGGCATTTTACAGTAGATCTGCCTTTCTATTGATGTCCTTATTAAACTGCTATGAGTGTTGTAGGCTGCTGTTGGAGATGAAATCCCCCCTTCCCCCAGCTCCTCACTTGCTGTCTGTCACTAAGTGCTATTAAGTTTATCATCTAGCAAAATCAGACAGTGCAGGAAGCGGCCTGAATGCTAATGTTAACCTATAATAGGTTTTAAATAGCTATAAAGAAAAATTAGGCTGCAGTGGGACAGGAAGGCTAGTTTAGCTTAACATAAAATAAAGGAGGACATGTTGACCTGATTTACTTAAATGTAGCTATTATGTGCTCTTTAGGGAGGAAACTGGTGTACCAAAGCTTATACAGACAGGAAAAATGTTCTTTACCTCACGCTGTACAAATGACATAAAGGCCCTTGCTTTAATTAACGAGTAAACCCATAGGTGCTGCATGTATATATTAATGCAGATGTCATCCTGGCTACTTTTTACATTAATTCCTCCTAGAATAACCACAGAGATGTGAAAAAGACTGTTATGAAATGTGCTACATCTTCTTTGGCTTTGAGTGTGGCGCTTTTTTGTGACAAGTCAAATATGAGTTATATCCACAATGGAAATGTAAGGGTAATAAAAATGGATCATCTGTCATTTGGGATTTCCCAACTGTCTGGACTAGCCTAAAATTCTTACAAAAGTGTGTGGAAAAGTCATGCAAGAGCCCAGCTCCCTTTCTCCAGCTCTCTCCATGTTTTCTTCCAAGCTCCTCTGAGCCAGCAGCTCTCAACATGCTCTTCATGCCAGTATTTGAAATGCATCCCCATCAGAAAGAGGATGGGTCCCTTCATGTGCAGGGAGATAGAACCAAACTCTGTGTGCAAGTCAGGAACAGGTCACAGGTAGATGAGGAGAGCCCAGTGCTGAAGGAAAAATGGTCTGTTTTTCTAGAAGTGCTTTGAAATTTTGGAAGAGGTCATGGCTTAGGGACGTGTCTGCTCAGAATCATCATAAAGTGAAGCTGCAATGTGTGAAAGGGATTGTTGGAGGCTGGGGGCTCCTAGTGCCTCACTTTGCTCCTTGGGGAGATCTGAATTGGGATTGTCATGGGACCAGCAGGATTCAGGATGTAAGCTCTTAAATCTGAGGGCATTGAGGCTGGGTTTGGGTGTTTGCTTTGATTGTGGTCTGCCTAAAAAAAACCCCAGAATTTTAACTGCTCTTTTTCTACTTTTGGGAAACCAAAACCCTCTTGATATAAAAGTTTAAGCACAGTTATAATATATATTTTTTTAATTATTAAGCAATTGAGCATTGTCATACTAACCAGTTCTAGCTCATTCTTTTGCCAGCTCTAAGAGTCCAGTTAATTGATTCATTTATTCTTTAAAATAACTCAGAGTTGTTCCATGATACATCAGGCATATTGCTTGGGTCAGCCTCCTTAAAGGAAAATCAGAGTACTACCTACAGTCTCAAATGAAGCTTCTGAACCAGTTTTAAGTATTCAGGATTGTGTTTTTCCTTAAAGATCAAGATTTTCACTCCTTCTTGAGCCTATCAGCATCATTCTTTTGCTGGCAGCATCACACGCACCACCACCAACCTTCCCTCGTAGTAACAACGTGCAAAATTCAGTGCTTGTGTGCCTGGGTGAAAGTCAGGATGGGTGGTATAAGGAAGATGGGTGGTGTAAGAAGTCCTTATAATCCAAGGAGGGTTGGATTGTCCCTTCTGGCCTGTGCAATAGGTGCAATGCCCTCAGATTTTGTGCTCAGTCACAGTGCCCCTCAGAGGGATACAGGAACTTGCTGCTGCTGTTCATCCCAGAGGCTGCACAGAATGACAGGATATCCAGAGCTGGAAGGGACCCAAAGGGATCATGGAGTGCAGCTCCTGGCCCTGTGCAGGACACCCCAAGAATCCCACCATGTGCTTGAGAGCATTGTCCAAACATTCCTTAAGGTCTATCAGATTGGTGACCACTGCCCTGGGGAGCCTGTTCAGTGCCCTGCCACCCTCTGGGGAGAGAACCTTTTTCCAATATCCACCCTAAACTTGCCCTGACACAACTTCAGGCCACTCCCTCAGCATGGTTTTCTTTCTGTGTTTAGGCTTGGTGTGTTCTTGAGAGATTCATATTAATGATTAGACTCTAATTTATCCTCTTAACGTGAAATAAGAATTATGCAAAAATTTAACATGGCCACTTCCAGTTTTGTCTGGCTTCTGAATTTGAAGACATTAGGAAAAGATTTTTGTGATTCTCTCTAGGTTTACTGAATCTTCCCAATGCTTTTAGTCATCTTCCCAATGTTTTTAGTGCTGTTCCCTCTGAGTTTTATATGAATGTTTATGCATATACATACAAAGATCAGCACCTACTGTCAGGCTGCACTGAGAAAGACATATTTACAGTTGGATTGCAGATTAAAAATGTTTATTTGCTCTGTAACCCTTAAACAGTGGGACCAGTCTTGCAGAAGGGTTGCTTTGTGAATGATGTTGGCATACCATTGCCTTTTGCTTTATAAGCTTTAAAATGTTGGGATTTTTTCCAAGTACCAGCAAAATGAAAGCAAAAAACTGAAATAAAAATGAACCAAAATGGGACTAAAGAGAGTGGTATTTATTCAAAACGAGCCCTCTTGGTATTAAGAAACCTAAATCTTTTTAATTCAACTTAAAACGTTGGGAAATAATTACTTCAAGTTGCAGGTTATGTACTGTTAATTACTCATTAAGGGGTTCTTAGAGCAATGCCCATTTTTGTGATGGAGCACTGTTATAGGTTGGGCTAATCCCTCCCAACCCCTCAGTGGTGCTGCTCCAAGTGTCAAGAAAGCCTGGGAAATGGCGGGAGAAAATAAAGGGAGTTTGTGTGACAGAAAGAAAAGTGGATGGGCAGAGTGAGATTTGACCTGAATTCCCACATATATGGTCTGCAGTTAATGTAGTTTTGAAAAAATACAGCCATGCCTAACTCTGACAATAGGTAAAATTCTGTTTTATTTTCCTTCGCAATGGATTCAGGGAGAAGCCAAATTCCTCTGTTTCTGCATCTGTATTACAATAACAGGAACTTTTGCATATTTCATGTATCCAGTAGGAAAAAAAAAGGCAGTAATAAAAATGAACAATGATAAAATACTCAAGCAAGAAACATCATTAGTTCTCAGTTACTTTCCTTGCCAGGTCTTTCAGGAATATGCAAAATGTTTATGTTTTAACTGAAATAAACAAATTAGAGTGTATAAATCAATTAGTTATAGGTCTTCTTCATTCCAAGAGCCCATTTCCATTCAGAAATAAATTTAAATAACAGGTCTGTGCATACTTTTAGTCACTAACTAACCATTTTACATGCCAGCTGTTTGCTTGTGATAATTAGAAGTGGAAATAACTTTCTGAATACCATCTCTGTGCAAGTGAGAATTTATGAACTTTTTTTAACTCTGCAGCTTATCAGTTTGCATTACTGTGTTTGATTTAAATTTCTTGAAGTTACACTTGAGCAAGCACACCACAAACTCATGAAATAGTGTTAGAGCCAAAATGAAACAACCTGAAGTATCTTAAAGTTCATTGTGCAGTTTCTTCTAGAAGCTGGAAAGGATGAAACAAAGTCCTATGTTTTTTTCAATTTTTAAATATTTAGGAATCCCCCTTCTTTATGGGACTTAAATAGACATTGATGTGATAGAAAACCTTGCTACTTAGTTTAATAAGATTGGTTGATATGATGCAAACTATTTTTACAGTTTAAATGCAATTCTAACTTTCTTGTGAACTGTAGGGGAAATGCTTGGTTGGAATTGTTACTTTTACTGCAGCAGTAAAATTGAAATTAGATAGTTCTTTAGGACAATTGAAAATTTTTTGTTATTTTGGTAGATAATTTGAAATTTTAAGAAAGAATGAGATTTTGAAGGAGCAAAAAGAAAATGCAGACATCTTCAGCTAATAGCTGTAGCACAGGCCAGACATTTAATTGGCAAAAGTCTATTTTCAAAAGGTAGCAATTTTCTAAAATGCTATATCCACTGTGATGGATTTAGGGTAGAATATGAAAGGCTTCCTGGATCCAGCATACCTCCAGCTGCAGACATTCTTCAACTTTGCAGGGAGGTCGTTGCCCTTGAAAATTCCATGGAAAACTGAGCAGGTTGTAGCCCCTTCCAGAAAAATACTGTTTGAGGAGATGAAATTAGTGATAAAGTTTATGATTTTAGTACATGCTGTCTTTTTTCTAAGGGGGTAGAGGTTAGAGCAAGCATTAAAAAGGAAAAAGAATTTTGGGTGTGCTGCTGAAGCTGCTTCTGCCTTGCTCAGCCTCTGTGGCAGAAAATGTGCCTCCCCTTTCCACTGCTGAGGTTTCCCTTTTCTGTTCCCAAATTGTGGAATCTTGAATGTGGGGTGGAAAGTGAGATCAAATCAAGGAACAATCTAGGCTGGGAGGGGAAGTTGGCTGCTCCAAGGCAGTCACAGCAGAGCTTTCTGCATTGTAAATGCAACTCAGAAGTCAGTTGATGTGCTGGGGCCTTTCCCAAGCAATCCTTAAATAGCTCCAAGGATGGAGATCCCACAGCAAAGCAGCTTGTTCCAGGGTGTGACTATTCTTTCTGTAAAAGCCTTTTTTTCCCCCCCATTCCATAATTGTAATTTTCCATTTATCTCTTGTGCTCTTATCTACTGTGCTCTTGTTCCTTGTCCTCTGAGAGGAGTTTATCTCTGTTTTCTTGTGCCTGGGCTACTCCTTTGGCTGCCACATGACTGTGCTTGCAGTGCATCCCCTTCTGCCTGCCTGCCTTGGAAGGGATGCTGAAGGTTTAGGGAGTTGTGTCTCCCTAAATTATCTGCACAGTGTTTCAAACATCTGCAGTGCTTCACAAGGGCAGATTACTTAGCTCCTGTGCTGGTTGCCTTGCTGTGGAAATTTGATATTGTCCTTGAACAGTTATTCCTTAGAAAAGAATTCCTGGGCTAAGGTGAGATGGGAAGAAGGGTAACACATCTTCCTGTGTACAATGGATTGCATGCAGCAGCAGCCACATGAATTGCATCAGCCTTGTGTACATTGCTGCTCTGTAAATGATTTTACACCTCCATCCCAAATCTGAGATACCTCCCAAGCTGCTGCTGATTTTTTTTTCCAGTTATCCAGAACCTTGTTACTTAATATGCCCAAGTTGTAAAAAAAAGGCTGTAAAATGCAGGCTTAATAAAGAATTACATAAATAAGGAGTAGTGAAAGGTGACTGAAACTTGATATTCAGGCTAGACACTGGAAAAGATGCTGGAATTCAGTTTGCTAATGAGTTTGTGAACTGAGATTAGCAAAATCATTTCCCAGACACTCTGGGAAAGCAAACCCATTTAGCCATTAGAGTGTTATCACTGCTGAAATAAAAACACGGATGTCGGTGACTGGAAAAACAACAAAATTTTTTGTGGCTAATGATTTGAATGTTAGAGCTGTTGAACATGCTTGATCTATGTGAAAGGGTAGAACGTTAGTTTCTCATTGCCTCTGCATTGTTGACAAGTTAATTAGGCTGCAATGCCCTTCTCCTGTGATGCTAGCAGATATGAGAGCACTGAAAGCCTTTTGCCAGACCATAACAACTAAAACCAATAGTTACAATTACTGTATACAGGCTTTTTCCTGGGTCTGAAAAGTATTTTGTGTGTATCACAAGTTGAGTAGTGAATTCAGCCTCTTCATGTTGTATTTGTATACAAATATCCAAAATCATGAAAGGAACTGTGACTTTCTCAAAAGACTTGAGCTGACTTTACTGCTACTGATTTCTGAAAAATCAAAATTTTCAGTGTGTGAGTAACTCTGATGTTTCAATATTGTTTTATTTTCAGGAACTGAAAAGAGAAGTCATAAGTATGTTCTGATTTACTAGCTTATTTTAATATGCTTGTTTTTGTTTTGCTTGCCTACTCACCAGAAGGAATAAGACTGATGTTCCACCAATTCTAATAGGTGGAACTTCCAATCTCTGAGACAGGAAAAAAAAATCAAGACAAAACAAAAACAACAACAACAACAACAAAAACAAGCCAAAAAAACCCGCCCAATGAAAACATTTATTTCACAGAAGGAATCTTAACCCTCCTATCCTCATCAGCTCTTTGAGCAGGGTTACACCCAGGCCTTCTACATTTCTGCCTCTGAAGTGTACAGAGGAGTTAACACAGGTGTTCAGCACCCCTGTGTCCTGGTTTAGGGCACATTTTGAAGTCCTCCTTAATAGAAAAGTAAAGCTGGCTGGTATGGTTTCTTTTATGTCAGCATGAAAGGATGTTGGACATGATTTCTATATTAATCTGCAGTTAAGAGACTGGGTTTTTCTTATTAGCAGTTGGAGCTTGATCTAGGCATGCCTCCCATTGAAGAATTAAAGGTGTGTTATGACTCATCTCCATTTCCCTTTTGCAGGAATTTCTTGATAGATGATACTGTCTATTCCTCTTTAGTCCCTTCATGTATTGGTTCCTTACATTCTTTGATTTATGAATAGGAGCAATCAAAAGGCACATTCTCTAATTTTTCACAAGCATAGGCAGCACATATAATATGTCTTTCTGATAGGGCTGCATTAAACATCTTGATTTTTCTTCTTCAGGATTTTATTCTAAAATGAACGTCCGGGTTTGAAAACGTGTGATGGGCAGCCAAAAAATCTGTTTTGCTGTCTGGACAAAATAATTCAAACCTGAACTATCACAGTTGAAATAGTGAACTTGTGTCTTCCCACTATCTGGAGAGTCAAATCCTGGCTTTAGTCAAAAAGGACATTAATTTGCTCTTTTCCCAAATTTGTCACATAATTTGATATGATTACCCAGTTTTTCTCAGTAGAAGCCTTGCAGTGGAACTGTTCACCTTTAGGGTGAAATCAGGGTGGATTGATATCTATTGGCAGATTTTTAAAGTATGCCAGTTATGCTTGCCTTACTATTTCTGGCTTCAGAACAGATAGATTTTTTTTTTCTGTCAAATGTAAAAGAAATTTAAATACAGTGCTGAAGTCACTGGATCTGTGCCAGCCTGACAGCAGCTGAAGACCTGGCATAGATTTTACCTAGCAATGCAAGAAATACACAAGAAGACAGGACTTGTATTGCTAAATATATGCTGTGATGAGAGCTCTAGGCCCAAATTTCTGTTAAGACCATCTACCAAAAGTAACAGAATGCAATATTTTTTTTTAACCAAAGTTATCCACTGCAATCAGTGAAGTTTTGTAATGTTCAAGAAACACAGGAGCAAAGATGTTTTATTTTCTGTTCTCTTAAGATAAATGTCTTGAAAGAGGAGCAGAGCTTCTAGGAGCAAACCCTACATGTAGATATATATTAAATAAGCTGGCATGTGGAAAGAACTATGCCTCTGAGACATGCTGCAGACGTTCACAAGTGTGTAAAACATTTTCATCTTGTGCACAGATAGACATGATTTGTAAATGCTGAGGTACTGAAATAACAGAATTTTCATTATAGACAGTTTTATCGCATCCCTTTACATAAAATTGCAAAAACAAGTGCTAATGTTGAAACTGGCTATTAACCAAAATGTGTGCTGTCAAATTAAATGTTCCCATCTGAGATGATAAATGGAGGCTACATGGCTATAAGCTGTGGCTTATGAAAAATAATTCTTTGACATCTGGCTCGAACATCTGGTTTTATAATTGATGCTCTAAAGCAAATGGAATATGTATTTTAAGGGTTTGTTTTTAATTAGTGTTCAGCAGCCTGTATTTCTGCATTGTGTAACTATCACACACCTACAAAAGGCTGAAAAAAATCCCTTCAGTTCGTACCAATGCTTGAAGATATAAAACTGTGTAAATGCTAATGCTTTACCATTTAACTCTGAGCAGCACCAAACTCATCTAGGCAGAAACAGGAGTGGGTGGTTTTAGCAGTTGTTCAGTGCCCTCCCAAAAAATACTTGAGGGAATGTTCTTTTTCTGCTCAGGATTAAAGAAAAATGGGCCTAACAATTACCAATTGTTACTGTAACCATTTTTATTTTTCTGTGCTTTAGTTAAAAGCAACAAGGAAACTTGTGTCAGAATATTGTTCAGGTCCCTTAGCAGTAAAATTCTCCCATTTTTTTTTCTCTGTCTTTCTACTGCCAGCGACTTTAAAATTGTGAGCTGCTTTAAATATTCAAAATGGTCTTGCATCTTGACAGTGCTTGCATGCAGGAATACCTTTTCTCTGGTTAGTTATCACTGCATCTGAAGGTAATTGGAAGAATAAAATAGATCTCATTTATATATGATGTGCATCATTCCATGTGTTTTCTGTACAGGACACACCTAATTTACCTGTTTGTTTGTCATTTGATTGCAAATGAAGGCTTAGAAGAAGTTGAAGTTGTGTTACTCTGTTCAGACCTATGAAGTGGTGATGTTTAAAACAGACATTTTATTGCTGGGTCAGTATGGGATCAATGAAAAGTCTGAATTTCTGATCAATATTGACATTCTTTAAATAACCACTTTTCTCCTTTTAACCAGTGCTTTGCAAACTTTCAGTGACTATGTTTTTATACATCTCAGGCTCAGCCTGTGCTATAAATTTTACTAGTTTTGGGTCTATTAAGTGGAAACTGGGAAGTCCTCCCTGCCATTACTAAGATCTTGTTGCCAGCAAAACTCCTTGGGTAGCTGCACCTCAGCAGTGAAGTCCTGTTGCTACCTTTGTTTACATCTTATGACTGCTGTAGCTACTCCACAAGGGAATCTCCTGGCATGGATTTGTTGGCTGACTCATTCTGTAACATTGATACACCTCAGCCCATCCTGTTTCCAGCCATAAAAATGGCCACAAGCTCCATGTGTGTTAAAACTGCCATGGGAACTCACATTGACAGACATGAGAATTAGAGATTAGAAAGCTTCTGTCTCTTCCTCTTTAAATTCCTCCTCTTTGAATGTTTATTCAATCCTGTATTGAAAAGCTTAGCTTTTAAAAAAAAAACTCTGGGTTCCCAGTTCTACTGAGATTTATCTCATAAAAGTCCACATGGCTGCTAGTTGTGGATTTATGGGGAGTAGCTTGATGCTGAGGAAGACCAGTAAGTAGAGTAAAAAAATAGAGATGGACAGGACAGAGATGAGGATTTGGTTTCAGTGTGGCTGTTCAGTGTTTTTTTCCTGATAAGTCCTTCCCAGCTCCACAAACCAACCCAACAATCTGCAAGGTTCTCATGATTCCACCAAATGTTGTGTTCCTCCTAAGAATGATTTATATCCTTTGAGTTTTCCAATGATTATGCTTTCCACTCGTTGATTTTTATATTTTTGGCTTCTTCAGTGCACCTAAAAGCAGGGCTGGAAAAAAGGGGATGGTTTCAGAGAGTTTAACAAGGAAAGTGCTCTGTTGTGCTGCCAGCAGCTCTGAATAGTAGATATTGTTTCCCAGCTGTATGAAATATATACATTTTATTTTACAGTACACAAAGAGAAATTTTTCATAGCTTTGCAGACAGACCAATTAAATGCAGCTCAGACTTGCTGGGTCAAGGACTGAGGTTACATGTTACTGTCAAAGTCTTACTGGGATTGACAAAAGCACTTCCTGAGGTTTTCTTTCTACTAAGGAAAGAAAACCCTTCCCTGAACCAATTGCAGTTGATTTTCTTTGCATTTATCACGGTCATTACTTTGGATGACCTTTGAAATACCCTTCAAAACACAGAAGCTGTCTCAAGGCGGAACTGGGTTTTGCAAGGTGAAGGGGAAGAAGCCCTTTAGTAGGTAATTCTATTACAACTTGCCTACAGGCAACTAGTTATTAATCCTCTTTTCTTAGAGATGATTGGAGAATGCAGAATAGAAAGTTCCTCACCTTTTTTTCCCCCCCTGGGGAGTGTGTGCTTTGTTTTGTTTAAAAATTCAGTGAGAAGGTGTCCTTCTTCTACACGGATTGTTTCTGAAAGATCAGCATTGCCAGGATTATTGCAGAACATGCAATAATGTTAAATGCTGTTAAATGATTCTGTTTTGTGGATATATCACAGACCACCCTAGGTAACAGGGTCTTTGCAGTAAATTTTAGCAAGAAACTTCTTAAAGAGAGGAATCAGGCTATCATCAAAGGAACAATGCAGCCTCTTTCAGTGGAGTGTTGCCTTCAGTTGCAGGAGTACAGTATAATGGCCACTGAGTGGTTGGCTTCACTGCTGTGTACAGAGAGACTGAAGAAAAAAGATCTCTTTTCCTGATCAAGTGATTACAAATTTCAAAATCTGAAATACTAACTTAAATAAGTACAATAGGTGAAGTATATGCTGCAGGAAGAGCTGCATTTCAGGTTCTTGGTAAGATATTCTAATCACCATCTGCTCATCTCCAGTTTTTTGATCGTGATTCCTGTTTCTCTGCTTATTGTAAAATCTCTTTTTTTCCCCCAGTCTGATTTTCAATCCAAAGTGTAGCTGAACTATATAAATTTTGGGAGTCTCATTTGCTTACAGCTCCTGTTGTACACAGCCAATGCAAAAGGAAATATAAATTA
>NW_023416818.1:0-49996 GCF_012460135.2 Molothrus ater | reverse complement strand
AACATATATTTTACTAAGGAATACAAATAAAAAGGAAATTCCTACCACAGCAACAGCTAAGAAGCACTTCAGGTTTGGAAGCAAGCACTTCAGTAGAATATTTGCAGCTTGCAATTATGTTTTGTAGTTAGAAATAGCAATCATTAATGCCTGTAGTTAGGGCAGACAGTTGCTTTTCTCTGTATGTATTCCTTTTGTGCCTGATGAAATTACTTTTTCAGGCTAAGTAGGCCAGCAAATGTCTTTTAATACATTAATGCTTGCATGGAAGAAGCTGTTATGCTCCAGAAAGAAAAAAGAAGATCCTGATTTTATTTGCCTCCAGTTTATGAATGACAGATCTGCCTGGGCAGTGGACAGCACTAAGACAAAGTGGGGAATAACTCCATCAGCTGAACAAAAGACACCCACAGATCTGAAGACTCTCTGATGCAAGTCTCTGCTCCTGTCCACAGGGAACAGACCTCATGCACCTTCCATGCTCAGAGCTCTGACAGAGAAAGAGGAGACGTTTCCAAGCCACCAGCAAAAAAAATGTATATTGCTAAGAGTAGAAAGAGAGCAAATGTTACCACATAATGAAAGGAGAGATTTTCTAAACATGCTAAGAACTTTCCTTTGTCCATCCTGCTATGCAAAAAGATGGGACAATTGTTATTCAAGGTGTAGCTGGGTAAAGACAGTAGAAAGGCCCAAAGTGGTCATATAAGAGGAGAAAGTTTTCAGAAAATAATCCAGTAAAATACATCCAATGTGCCAAATCCATAGCAAAACATGCAAAAAACAAAACAGCAACAAAATAACCCCCCTGCTTTTCCATCTGAAAGCTTGAAATAATTTTCAAGCAATTTTTACAGTCAAATACATGCACTAAAACTAAAAGAGTGTATGACAGAGAAAGAAACATTTCTACAATGGTAGCTAATGAAACGTGACAAAAAAGTTGGGTAGAAAGACAGAATATTCTTCACATGAAATGACGATCCATATCTACAAAATGCCTTAATTAGGAATGCCAGTACATACTACCCATACTTAAAAAAAACATTTTCAAATTAGCTTCTCCAAGGCATTGGTTACATTTATTCATGTATTAAATTTTTTAAAAGGTAACATAATAACAAAAAGGGTAAGAGCATAGCAGAGTTCTTCCACAGCTCAGCACAGCAAATGCAGCAAATCTTCAGCACAGTACATATTTTGACAGTATGTTTTAAAAAACACCTAAACTAAACGATGTGTGCCACATTTTTTTCCTTACTATTGAGCCTTCATGCAGGCTGAAGCTGCCAGGAGGAGTCACTAGTGTCAGGGGATTCTTCAGTTTCCTTCCTTTCCTCAACCAAGTCTTTCCATTGCATGCTGGAGGATAAATGCTGTCTTTGTAAACTGGAAAGTTTCCACACAAAGATACTTTACCCAAAATTACTTCTGGCAAATGCACTGTGCTCTTTTAAGGATAATCAATGGATTTGCCAGATACCACTTTAGCACATCACATGGATGCTGAAACTGCTTGCCTTTCTTAATTGAATGAAGAAATTTATATTCCTTCTAAGAAAGATTTTTCAAGAGGTTATATTTTCAGCTACCAAGCCTCGTGACATGCAGTTCATAAGATTATTTGGATATGACCTCAAAGTTACGTATAAGAAACAGAATTCTTCATATTTTAATTAACACAACAGCTGTCTTCAGAGAGACCATGTCACATCTTGCATCATCAATGCTGATTTCAAGTACAGTTCTTGCTCTTAAGGTTTCCACATGCCTGACTCTACTCTGGAGTGACTTTTAAAGCAGACTGCCCAGAATTTTAATCTGTTCTTGTACTGTGTCAGTCAGGAAAACAGATCTATCAAGAGACCAGCATGACTAAACAGGCAGCTGATGAGGAAACTCCAAGGCCAAACAATAGTATATAAAGGAGACAGAAGCAGAGACAGGAATCCAAGGAAGAATTTAAAAAGATTGCCTGAGCATTTAGGCACAGTGTCAGGAAAACCAAAGGGCTTGCTTCAAATTGATGTTTGCAGAGGATGACAAAGGCTTTTCCAGCTCAAGTTTTAAGTATCTTACTAAAAAAACATCTCCATCACCATGAATCTTGTATGAGTTGCTCAGGCCACAAACTTCCTTTCTTGTAGGAAAAGCCAGTTTCTTTCCTTCTCCACTACTACTTGTGTAAGTCAACATAAACACCTGTGTATACAGAGCCATATAGCTCTAGGCTGAAAGAGAGCTCACCCAAGTTCTGCTACCACAGGCACAGCAGACTGTGCTGGGCAGGAAACATCCCAAGAGATTTCCTCTGCTGTCACACCTTTCAATATTTTTTAACCATTTAAAGCTTTCAACAGCCATTCAAAAGTTGAAAACAAAGATTACCCACTATAAATGATCGACAACTTCATTACAGGAGTCTTAGAGATCCAGCTGAGTCACATAAGTGGAAAATAATGTCTTCATAATAATATAAGTGTATATAGAAAAGCCTCTTTTCTAGACCTGCTGGCTGTGTTTTCCTACACTCACCCCAACCACTACTGGAGGCTGGACCTAACCATAACTATGATTTTCAAAATTTTTTATTTGGCAAATGATCTGTAATAGGCTAGTTATTATCTGTACCATTCACAATACCTTTGGTTACTGATATGGGCCTGTTATTAATGGACTGCCAGGTTCTGAACCTTTAGTTTGGTTTGGCACATTGCACCAGATTTTCTGCTGACTGAAAATTGCAGGGAATGTAAACTACAAGTTGTACTCAAAGTGTCTACTGTCATTTTATAACAGCTTTAAAAGGAAACTTACACTTTTTTTCCTCTCTCATGTGTATTTTCTGACTCTCTGAAATCTTTCCTTGATACCCCTGAAAAAGCTTCTCTCCTGCCACATTGCTCTTCCTTCAAAGTGCCTTCAAGTTCTTGAATTCTCAACTACCAAGTGATAAGGAAGCAGTTAAAGGAAGTTAGGAAAGACTACCATGGTCTTTAATGCTGTTTGCTGTTCTGTTCTGCTTTTTACAGCTGAATACATTCTATTAATTCTATACGGCATTGGAAAGCGTTGAACAATGTAAAAACGTATTAATACATAAAGCTCAAAACAGAAGGAAATAGATATGCTGACCAAAAGCACATTCTGTTGTCCTTTCATGGAGTTTGGATTTTCCTGTTTTCAATTATTTGTATTACTGAAATTTTCCAGGGGAATTCTATTTTTTTAAGTAGACTCGTAAAAAGGTGGGATTAACAGTAAACACTACACTTGCACTCAGAGCAAAGCGCATGTGGAGCTTGTTCATGTACATAAACAAGGAAGGAAACCTTACCAGTTCTTCACCTATAAAAGATAAATCTCTTAACTTCAGGGAATGCTACCCTCCAGTTCCTTTGTATGTTGTAGAAGTAGAGAAGGAATCAAGAAAACTGAATCATCACTACTTATTTAATTATCACTTCAGAAACCTAAGGGACTGTACTTAGAGAAGGTCATAAGAAAATAACTGAGAAAGTGTCAATGCTTATTGGTGAAAAAAAAAGAGATGATATTCCTTCTTGTTTTCTCATCTGGTTTTTCAAAAGTCCAATATGAAGGCTTTGTTAGTCAGTATGAGATCACTGAGCAATTATCTTACCGGTTTTTCATACTTGTTTTTTAAAATAAACCCTAATTGCTTTAATGGATCAAACCCTGTGTGATACAGTTTAATAACACAAGAATTTGATATTCAAGTATACATATTACATTTTTTCATGTATTCTCTGGTAACTGCAGATATAATAGCTTTGAAGCCAAAATGGTCTCAGCTGAAATTTGAAACTGCAGTCTCAGGATGCATTAATATCTCACACCTAGAGAAGTTGGATGTATGCACTGTATCTCCAAAATTATCTAAGTACCCATTCCAAAGATACAGGACAGAACATTTTAACAGTTTAACTACTGTGAAACATTTCCTTTCCCCTCACTGTTTCAATGCTACTTTGAATTCTCAAACATAAGAATGTGACATTTTATTTTAATATTTATTCTATTAACTTAATAGTCCCCTGAGAATAGGAGATATTTTTCTATTACCTTTTGCAATTTTGACACTCATTGCAAAAAATCTACTCAGTGTTTTCACTGGAGCAAGGAAGTCCTGGCATTTTTCAAAGATTGTACCTTTACAAGGTACATCTTCTTTCATCTTCTGTTTCATTGTAAATTTCTACCACATATTTAACTAAAAGTTTACCTGCATGATTTCTGTAGCGGATTTACATTGTATATGTGCTAATCTTGCTGCTGCAGCATCTTCTTCCAGTTTCTTTATTTTCACTGTTTCTGCCTAAAAGTACATTTTGAAAATATTCATGTCCAGAAAGATGATAACATCATGCAAAGACAACTTAATTTCTTCAGTTTATTGGGTCTCCATAAACCAATTTGTGGCATCTGAACTACTTGCACTTTAGAACTGCGAAAACTCATATCAATAAATAAGTAAAAGAAAACAATTACATATCCAGAATATTAAAATAAAAGTTTTTGTTTAGTTAAAGAAATTGATGTAGGATTATGTTCTTGCTGCATTTTTTATACTCACAGATACTTATCTCCATGTAAAGGCCTGGACATGGAATTTCAATTGAAAAAATGCTTCTAGCAATAGCAGTAACTACAGAGCTGCTATAATAGAAATTCACATGCAATTTTAACTACACTGTTTCCTGTCAAAAAAATATTTTCACTTAGACCGATGACTGATTTGAAAAGAACAATGCACTCCAAAAGGACTCCTGCCTTCAAGTGATGCAACAAAGATCAATAAAAAGAAATTAATATTAAAAGTCATTTAAGACACCTAAAGTTACACAGATACAAGTGAAGTCATTCATTTTGGACAGGTAAAGCAAAGTAGCAAGTATGTGAGACTGAAGCTGACTCTAAGCACTTCAGTTAGTGAATCCACCTTTCCTGCCAAGTGATGCTCTGCATTTTGTTAATCAACACAAGGCACTCATAGCCTAACTCAGAGGTTTCAAAAATGAAACTGCTCAGTTTTGCCAATGCTTGCTGAGGCTCCCAGCAGCAGGGAGAAAGCTTTACTTCCAGTTCTTTGATGAGATACTCCTGTCGTGTATTCTTGAAATCCAGATGCTTGGCCTGAAGCCTCAGGATCTTGCTGCAGCCATCGTGCTCTGCCTCCATATCCTTCAACTTCCTGGCAATGCTGTTCAGGGCAGCATTTGTGTCCTAAAGATAAATAGGTACATGAATAAATAAATACATCAAGAGGTACTTTTTCAAAGATAAAGTATTGCAGTAGAGAGTTCAATAGAGGAGGAGAGACCACATCTGTGGCAGCCATGACTTTAAAGGTCCGCCTGAGCCGCCGTCCCCGCCAGCCAGCAGAAGGAGCGGTAGGAGTGCACGGTTTCTCGGCGCGGCGCGCGGGAGCCGCTCCGCTGACAGGGACGCACCGGCTCGGCGGTCAGCTCTGCCCGAGGCGGACAGAAAGGCACGGGACCACAGACAGGGATGGGAGAGCGTCCCCCAACCGGGGCAAGTCCAGGTTTTATTCCAGAAAGCAGAGTAACACCCAGGGGAAGCCGCCGTACCGAAGGGCCCTGGGGGGAGGGAATACACGTGTTATATAGGAGAAACAGGAGGGGGAAAGCTCAGACAGGCAGCGAATGGGGGCCCACGGTGAGCGCGGGCTTTATCAGAGTGACAGGACGGGTAGCCAACCGAGAGAGCTCAAAGGTGGGACCCCGGTCCCTGGCCCAATAATTCCATGTATAGCACCGAAGATTCTGGATAAAAGGGGGGTATTTGGGGGTGACAGCAAGGGCGCGAGTTTCCAGGGTAACCAGTGATGGACAGATAACTGGGAAAGAGGGGGAATTCCAGACAGAACCATTATACAGAAAAAGGGGGTAACGGAACATTCCAGCTTAAACGGGGGAGCATAATAACACAACACAACATCTCCCTGTTTTTCATTTAAAAAAAAACAAAAAAACCAAAAACTTAAAATGAGGTGAACTGAGTCTGACTAAGGCAGTATGAGTTCGGGATGAAAGGTGCAGAAGCCCATTGGTCGTCATCCACGGCTGAGGAGGCCTCTGATCGATCCGATTCCGAATCTTCTGCTTCGCTGTATGGTCCCAGAGCCACCACCTGGTTTACCTCGAGGGTAGGAACAATCCTACCCGGCAGTCTCTTCATCAGACTCCAAATTATAGAACAAACAACTAAAACTACAACTAAAATAAAAAGAACCAACAGAACAGTTTTTAGAATTGACCTCATCCAGGCTGAAAAGCCCCATCCTGAAAAGATGTCCCTCAGCCAGTCTGATGTTTCCTTCTTTATGTCGTTTACCATGCCTCGCATTTTTTTGATGGCACTTCTCACGTCCTCGGCCCTTGATGATAAATTGAGGCAGCAGAGGCCCTCGAATTCCTCACAGTGGTGGTTGTGAAGGAGGAGCAGAAAGTCGAGGGCTGCTCTCTTTTGCAAAGTCGCCTTCCTTGTAATTTCATCTTCTGATAGGAGGTCCAATAATGTGGCTGATGTAAGATTGGCTTGTTTGGCTACCCAACACTCTAGGTGGGCCAATTCGCCTAGAGCCTTGGCTGCGGATACCCAGGGCAAAAACACAGTGACCGCAACTCCTTTTGGTTTAGACCAATGAATAATTTCGGAGTCACACTCTGGGTCAAGATTTATAAGATCCCTTTTGGAACGGGCCGAATTCAGTGTGACATTTTTTAAAATCCAATTATTAATTTGGGTTTTGTTGGGTGTAAACAGCGACAGCTGTCCGAAAGTACAAGGGCCTCCGATAAGGCGAGAGGGGATGCCTGCCCATGCTCAGTCTCCGTAAACCAAAAACACACCACGGGGTAGGGATAAAGGTTTATAATCAAAGGTGGAAGCCATCTCTATATGGGCAATGATTCCACACCATAAATTGGGAATGTATTCTTTTTTGAACTGCCTAACTGATTGAAATGATCTATCTAGAGGGTTGGGGGTGAACATAAACCGAATACAGAGGGAGGCACTGGCAGAGCCGAGCAATTCAAATTTTAAGGGTTCGGAATCCAAAGGTGTCAAACCTTGGATTCTGTCTTTCCAGCCATCTGTGAGATTAAAACCGAGAGAATAGGCAACTCTTTGGGTTATCAGGGGAGCGAAGGAGATAGCAAGGGGAGATGGGAAATCGTTAGGAGAGAGAGGGATCCCCACAAGGCAGGACGACATCGGGTCCTCTGCTGATGTGGTGTTGAGGCAGATGTGATCTTGGCCGAGGACTTTCACGAGCGTCTTCCAGATACTAGCTTTGGGCTGAGGGACAATCCAGGTGCCTGAAGGTGGAAAGTGGGACCCGAGTGCTGTCACCAGCAGCAGGATGGTAGATGGAGAGAAGGCGATTTGAATGGGGTGTCACTGAAACATCAAAGAAAACAGGGTGAAAAGGTGAACTTAAAATTTTGGTTCTGCCCAGAGGGAAACTTAGAGGACATCAAAGTCAAGGGAAAAGGGTTTCCGCCTCCTCCTCTAACAAGCCTCCTCAACCTGTGCCACGCCTCCAACCTTTGGTGCCTTTTTTGGAAGGAAGGGCCTGACCCACTTAGATGGTACCCACTTAAGCCCCGAGGGAGTGGACACGCAAGCGTATCCCCCTCCCCCAGGTGACCAGGTCGAAAGGCCCTTCTGTTTTCCAGGTCTCCGGGTCCTTAACTAGGACCGGAGGCCTGGCTTTCAGCTGCAGCTGGTTGTGTTGCCCAAAGTGTCGCACTATTGGAGGATTTAAATTCTCAAAGGAACAGTTTAGAAAGTTGATAGTAAAAAGTGCTTTTGCGAGACGGACATGGGGAGATTCCACCTTCACAGCTGTATGTTGTTGCTCTAAAACCCTCTTAAGGCTCTGGTGGGTCCTCTCCACCACGGCTTGGCCTGTTGGGGAATAGGGGATGCCTGTTTTGTGCTCTGTTCCCCATTGCTGCAGGAAACTTCGCAGTTCCCTGGACTTGTATGCTGGGCCGTTGTCAGTTTTGATGGCCTTGGGGATGCCCAGGACAGCAAACGCCTGCACAAGATGTTTTTCGGCGTCAGCTGCCTTCTCACCTGTGTGGGCAGAGGCGTAGACTGCACTGGAGAAAGTGTCCACTGAAACGTGTACATAACTCAACTGGCCGAAAGAAGGGATATGTGTAACATCCATTTGCCACACCTCGCAGCTAGAAAGACCTTGGGGGTTAGCTCCAGAGCTGAGTGATGGGAGCTGATGGGACTGGCAGTGGGGACATGTAGCCACGATCTCCTTGGCCTGTTCGTGTGTGAGCTGGAACTGAGGAACCAGGCCAGGGGCATTCTGATGGAACTGCTGGTGGCTGATCTTAGCTTGACCAAACAGATCTGGGAGAGGGGCCATCTGAACAGGAGCAGCCAGGGCATCAGCTCTTCGATTGCCCTCTGCAATGAACCCCGGCAGATCAGTATGTGACCTGACATGCATCACAAAGAAAGGTTGCTCTCGGTGGGAGATCAGTTTTACCAATTTTGAGAGCAAGTTAAATAGGGGAATGTTGGACACTTCTTGAAGAACTGCTTCTTCAGCTCTGGACACTACACCAGCGACATATGCTGAATCAGTTACAAGATTGAATGGTTCAGAGAACCTCTCGAAGGCCCTGACAACAGCGTCCAACTCAGCTACTTGTGGAGAACCTTCCACCTTGGCAACATCGGCCTCCCACCGCTGAGTCTGAGGATCCTTCCAAGTCATTACTGACTTGTGGGATGCTCCAGATGTGTCGGTAAACACAGTCAGTGCCTCCAAAGGGGTTTGGCTCTCAATTCTTTTTAATGATAATGAGAATTCTTGATTAAACAATTTGTGGGCTGGCCAATCAACTGCAATTTGGCCAGTGTAACTGTCCAGTGCAAATTGCAACATTTCATTAATCTCGAGCAGTTCATCAAAGGTTTTCCTTTTGAATTGGCCTGACTCTAATTTAATTGGAATGTGGATGCATTCAAAGTCACACCCCGCCAACTCCCTGATCCGCGATCTTGCTTTTCTGATCAATTCTGCCATCAGCTCTGATGGCCATGTCATCCTTTTGGACCTGTGGTGGCTGAGGAAAACCCACTCTGTGATCAAGAGGCAGTCCTCCGAGCCTCGGTCCTTGCCTTTGATAGAATCGTCCCATTGAAAAATCACCCCATGGAGGTGTGGCAATTTCCCTAAAATGATAAATTTGAACGGGAGACCCGGTTGGTATCTGTGGGCCTGCCTGGCCGAAATGGATTGCTGGATTTTTTCCAGTGCTACCTGAGCCTCTGGAGTAAGGGCCCTAGGAGAACTAAGCTCCTCTCCCCCTTTCAGTAAGTTGAAAAGAGGGGCTAGGACATCAGTAGGAATACCCAGCCAAGGCCTTACCCAGTTCAAAGACCCACACAGCTGATGGGCATCTGCCAAGGTCTTGATATTTGTACGAATAACCAATTTTCGCGGAACAGTGGTCCGCTTATTTATCTCCAAACCCAGATACTTCCAGAGTGGCATCCTTTGAATCTTGTCCTGGTGAAGCTCGAACCCTGCAGCAGTCAATGCATTGATTATCAGGTCAAGTGCGTGTGTGAGTATGTTGTCGGTTGGAGCACAAACGAGGATGTCATCCATGTAATGATATACTATTGCATCCTCGGCGGCTGCACGAATGGGGGACAGCAAGGAAGCAACATACCACTGGCAAATCACAGGGCTGTTCTTCATCCCCTGAGGAAGAATAAGCCAATGGTAGCGCTTGCTTGGGGCCTTACGGTTGATGGCAGGAACCGTGAAGGCAAAACCCGGGGCATCGTCCGGGTGAAGTGGAATATGGAAGAAACAATCTTTGATATCTATAATTGCCAGATTCCAATTTTGAGGGAGCATTGTCGGGGACGGCATCCTGGGTTGGAGGGGACCCATAACTTCAATAATATTATTAATTTGTCGGAGGTCGTGAAGGAGCCACCACTTATCTTTGTTTGGCTTTTTGATGACAAACACTGGGGAGTTCCACTCTGACATGGTCTCCACCAGGTTGCCTTTAAGTAACTACTCCTTGATGAGCTCATTGAGCGGCCACTGCGCTACCCGTACTGGTTTGTCCGATTTCCAATTCAGTTTCCAAGTAGAGCGCTCAGCAGTGACTGCTAATTGAAAAACCTGAGGAGCCACTGGTAGGTCAATTCAGGCTCCCCACTGGGCAAGGAGGTCCCTCCCCCGCAGGGGTTCCATATAATCCAAAACGAATGGGTGTATAGACGCCGATTGCCCATCCGGCCCCTTAATTTGCACGGTGCTCTGATTGTTTGGCCAATTGAAGACCCCCAACACCACGGACATGACCAGCCACGTCCTGCAATTCCCAATGCGATGGCCATTCCTGAGAAGGAATGATCATCTGCCCCTGTGTCCAAAAGACCCTTAAGGGGTATTTGGTCTCCTCCCCTCAAGAGTTGACAAGTAATTTTTGGTTTCTCCCGCCCAAGGATCTGAGCCCAGGCCACCGTAGGATGTTCGTCTTGAGGTGGTGTAGAGGGCGGTCCTGGGACCCAGGTTAGCTCAGGCACTGGAATGGCCTGAGCAGTAATCTGTCCCTTGGGCAGGAAGAGGGGAGGGCGGACACAGTACAGCCCCACTGAGAATTGCCCCAGGTCTGATGTCAAGAGACCTGGGACAATGTTTACCTCTGATGGTGTGAATTTTGTGTCTCCGACAACTACATACCCACAGCTGATCCGTCCCCAGTTATCTGGGCACTCCGGGCACACAGTCATAAGATGAAAATCGGAGTCCTTCAGATGGAGTGGCTCCGTCAGCTGCAGCCTGAAAGGTTCAATTTTGGAAAAGGTGGTTAGAATGGGCGTAGGTCGGAGGCATGATAAGCATGACAAGTCCAGTAAAAAAAAGTCACATTTGGTTGAGGTGCCAGGTGGTTTTCCCTTTTTCCCCTCCCTGCATAATGATGTTGAACCCGCCTTATTTATTTCTGCACGCAAGGGGGAACTGCGTTCAGCTCGTAGTTTTTTGGTAGGGGGTTCCCCCGAAGTCCCTGCCCCCTTTTAAACTCATAAAACTGCTTCCGCAGGGGGCAGTCTGGCATCCAATGCCCTAACTGTCCACACAGATGGCAGGGGGAAGTACCCCTGTGGACCGGCCCAGGGGTACTGGATGGCGGTGGATGGCTCATCTGGGAAGCAGGAGCAGGGTCAACTGGAGTGGCATCCCAGGTATCAGCAGCAGCGACGTGTCTGGCGGTGGTTGGACCTTGGGTCAAGGTCCCTGGAAGCCAAGGAGACTTTGTGGGCGCAGATCTCCAGCATCCGCTGCAGGGTTGGAGGAGGGTCCAGTGGCAGGCTCAAGATAGCATCCCTGCAGGCTGGATTGGCATTGGTGGAGGCCACTTCCTTTGGGAGTTCTTTCCTGGTCTCCTTCCCCTGCACCTGCGATTCAATGGCTTTCCGGAGACGGTCAACAAAAAGAATGAATGGCTCGTCAGCTTGCTGCATGATCTTTGAATAGGAAATTTGGGGCACCCCTGATGGCAACCTTAAAAAGCCCTCTCTGCTGCTCTCCGGCTCTCCCGTAATACTTCAGGCGGGATGATTCTGGCCTGGAACGGCCCGTCAGCAAAAACTCCCTCCCCACACAGGTGTTTGACCGAGATGCCTTCACCATTACGATCGAGCCCCGTGTGGGGGTTCACCCACAAAGAGGGAAGGATCCCCTTCTCCATGCTGCCTCCCACATCACATATTCAGTGGGGTTGAGGAGGCACAAGAAAAGGTTTGAGGTCATAGGGAGTGACTTCCGTTCCTGCTAAAGTGGCCCTTAGAATCCTCTGGAAGTATTCACTCTCCCGGGAGAAATCCTTTTGGGCCTTGCAGAGATCTTTAATTTGGTGGTGGGGAAAGGGAGTCCACTGGGCTTGGGTTCCCCCCGCACCCTCAGGGTGGTATGAGACCGGAGCCACTGATGGGATGGAAACCGGCTCCGGATCCCGGGTCCCTTCCCCCCTCCCCCCAGATGCCAAAGCGTGGGAACCGGAAGGGGGAGCGTGGGAACCGGAAGGGGGAGGGGAGGGGGAGTGGCTGGAGGACTTGTTGGAGGACTGGGCGGGGGCATCAGATGACAAAGGTGCCACCCCAAGGGAGGAGTTGGTGGGCGTGGTTTGTAGAGAGGGGGAGGAGAAAGGGGAGGTGCTGATGGAGGTGTGGGGAGGGAAGTTAGGAGGAGTCTGGAGAGAAAAAAGGGGTTTTTTTTGACCAAAAAGGATTGTGGGGAGAAGATGGAAAAAGGGCGGGAAAAGCCATGTGGTCCCTCCATTTTGTGCTCCACAGGAGCCATCTTGGGAGGGGAGCTGAAAATGAACTTGAGAGGTTTTAACTGGGGATTTGGGAACCGGGAGAAAGGGAGAAGGAAAAGATCCCCTAAGAGTCTGGCCAGGACTCCTAGGGCGGGGGGATTGGGATTTCTGAGAAGAGCCAGGGGAAAGATGACCACCCTGCGCCCTGCTGGAGCGAGCTGCTCTTCTCAGAATCCCAGTATTAGGACAGGCAGGGGAGGGAAAAGGGCTAGGATCAGGGTTAGAGGGAGAACTGGGTTGCAAACTCGAAGAACAGGACTGTTTTCTCAAATTAGAACCTGATTTTAACAACGCTTTAACTTGGGAGGACCAAAAGCTGATTTTTGCCAGTTTTGTCTCTCCATTTTTTAGAGTCATGTAATTTCTTAGTTATAAGATCCCAAAAACTATAATTATCTAATTGGTCAGTGGAAACTTCAGGAAATTGAGAAAACAGCCACTTTATTAATTTTTTCTACTCCTTTTTTGGAATATGAAACCCCCCCCAGCAAGGATATCCCCAACTTGGATAAAGGCTCTCTCTTGAGCTGCTGGCTGCTTTGCACCCATTGCAGAGATGTTAAGAGCAGCTCAAACCACCCACCACTTCAGGAAAAGGAAAAAGAAATCAAGCAAAGAGGAAAATTGCCTCTGCCCGCCCAGGGCAATGAGGAATAAAAGGGTTAAAAGGACAAGGGGGAGAAAAAGACTCACGGAATCCAGCGAGGGCAAAAAAAAAAACGTCTGAAGTGGTGTCCTGTCCCGAGACAACTCCTGAGGTGCTTCGGAGCTGCCGTCCCGTCCCTGGGGAGTACAGCGTGCTAAAACGCCGCCGAATTCGCCCCCAGGGGGATTTCGTGGCCAATTGAGACTGTTTGTCTTGGTACGCGGGTCCCGGGGTCCTCTTTGGCGAGGCGCTTACTGGCGCCGTGAGTGCCTTGAGAACACAAACGTGCCGCACGTTAGGCGCCAAATCTGTAGCAGCCACGACTTTAAAGGTCCGCCTGAGCCGCCGTCCCCGCCAGCCAGCAGAAGGAGCGGTAGGAGTGCGCGGTTTCTCGGCGCGGCACGCGGGAGCCGCTCCGCTGACAGGGACGCGCCGGCTCGGCGGTCAGCTCTGCCCGAGGTGGACAGAAAGGCACGGGACCACAGACAGGGATGGGAGAGCGTCCCCTGACTGGGACCAGGGTTTATTCCAGAATGCGGAGTAACACCCAGGGGAAGCCGCCATACCGAAGGGCCCTGGGGGGAGGGAATACACGTGTTATATAGGAGAAACAGGAGGGGGAAAGCTCAGACAGGCAGCGAATGGGGGCCCAGGGTGAGCGCAGGCTTTATCAGAGTGACAGGACGGGTAGCCAACCGAGAGAGCTCAAAGGTGGGACCCCGGTCCCTGGCCCAATAATTCCATGTATAGCACCGAAGATTCTGGATAAAAGGGGGGTATTTGGGGGTGACAGAAAGGGCGCAGGTTTCCAGGGTAACCGGTGATGGACAGATAACTGGGAAAGAGGGGAATTCCAGACAGAACCATTATACAGAAAAAGAGGGTAACAGAACATTCCAGCTTAAACGGGGGAGCATAATAACACAACACAACACACATCAGATGATGATGTTAGAATTTTAAAATCTCAGATGCCAGCACATGTTAACAGAAGTGTTTACCCAATGCAGGCATGCTTTTAATTGACCACCAGGAAATCTCTGTTGGCCCAAAAATCACTGTGGTAACACTAAAATCAGATCCAGATCTCCACAGGCAATCTTTCCCTGAAAGAGTGCAGCTTTTCCAATCTCTTCTGTGTCCCAGCTCAGTGGCAATGTTAGAAACATGGTGCATTTGGGAAAATGATGGGGATGGGGACATGGGGACAAAAGTTCATTTTTGTCATGATTTTAATTGCTAAAACTTCAGATGTTTTGAGAGACAATTACTCCCATAGACCAAATAATTTAATTTTCCGCTATTCTGAAAAGGATTTTCTTCTTTGTAGAAACTGAATTACTTTAAAAACTTAAGAAATATGAAGCCCTCAGTAGAATAAAATAAGATGGTCCCCACTTCAATTTCTGCATACAGAAACTGAACTAAGCTACAGGTTGGGAGAATTACTGACATTACTGGACTCTGCAGCTCTGTGAAGTCACTGCTACAAAATCCCCATAGTCCATATGAATTTGGACCAAATTTAAGCTAATCCTCTAGCTTTGCATGTCCAGCAAGACAGGTTTCTTCCCTTCAGAATGCAAAATCAATGAATAAGTAAATCAATAATCCAAAATTAACAATTTCTACGGATATATATACCTGGAAATATATTTATTTCTTCAAGTTTATCTTCCAGATATTAACTAAAGTGAACTGGGAAATATGAAATAATTAATACATAGTTTGCTGTAAAATACTACAAAAAATTTTAAAACATTTTATACTGGAAATGTAATTAACATCAGTAAACTAAAATTGTCATGCATATACGAAGCTTGTTAAATAAGTCAGTATGAGCTGCAGGATTTCAGAGTTTTGAAGAATTTCTGAACTTTTTGGAGGCAGTATGACTGTTTAATACTATCCCCGTAGCCACCTGCAAATATTTGCTCATGAAAGACATGGCTGGATTTTGTTTTGTTTTGTTTGGTTGGTTTTCTACCGTGTGTAAACGACACAATCTCCCAAGTATTCTAAGGAAAAAAACGTGCAGGGATATGATCTCCTCCCTAACCACGAGGTGATGCTATTGCCCTTCCTAGCGAATCCAACCCCTCCTATCCCGGGCCAGGATGTGCCCAACAGAGCTCATCACGATCACAAAGCAGAGGACTACTTTTCCGGCGTGTTCCAGACACACATTTCAAATATTCTATGACTGCACTCCCATGCCTACCTCAGCATTTTCACAGCCAATTTCAGAATTACAGTTTGTGAAGTGCAGTTTTTCCAGCCTGGATTTGCCTACATGCTCAGAATCCCACTTCTCTGCATGTATTAAGACCACAGTTAAATCTCCTTAGCTTTCATTTTATAACTCAGAATAACTAAAGGAGATTTAAACCAGGCCTGTAAATACACAACACAACGTCAAGATTCTGAAACCCTACAGCTCACACTGACCTGTTTCACGAGCTACATATATTCATGGCAATCTTAGTCTACTCATGTTAATTGCATTTCAATTTTGTCGCTTTAATACATTAACCAACAAAGCCCCTACAACCACTGGCAGAGAACACTGCCAGGGAACTGACAGAGAACATAATGTCCTGAGCCATTTGCTGCTTCTTTTGTCCTTTTTCAAGGACAAACATCACTTGACAGAGCATGGCATACTTTTTTAACTTTGATCTATTGATGCAGCATTAAACTCTCTGAAGATAGCTTCTATAAAACACTGTACACAACAGAAGGCAATACTCTTCCAGAGCCTCCTCAAACTAACTCAGCCACTTACTGTTAGCCAGAACTCAGAGCTTACCCTGCTGCACCTAGCAACTTAAAAAAAAAACTCTATCTAAAAGCAGGCTTGTTCACAGCCTATATCCTGCCCTACCTATGTAAGAATCAGCTTTGAATGAAAAGTGACTTGTGTTTCTGCTTGTTTTGAGAAGGACCTTAGGTCCTGTCCACAAGCTCCTCTGTTTTCACTACCACTGTGTACTGATAACTTGGGTTAGGTGTTTCCCATGACAAACAGCCACAACACCTTCCATCAAAGCCCCAAACCAGCATTACACACTAAGTGAAACTTAATAAAGCTGTGTCATGAACGGCAGAAGAATTGCAGCACACAATATGCGTAAACAGCAAATCTCAAAGTTTATTGATAGCTCACACATATTTATATCGGTGTTAATGAAGCTTATACATATTGCAAAGCTGAGCTCATTATTGGTTAAAACACACATGAATCAACCACACCTACTTCTATGCTCTAATGATTATTTTGTTCCTATGTTTACATTCTTGTGGCTATTCTACCTAGGCTATCTTCATTTTTCTGGCAAAAGATTTTCTCCCCCATCTTCATGTTGCAGCAAAGGTCACCATGACCCTTGTCAGTGATTGGACACTGATTACTTAATCCCCAGCTTGTTTCCCCTATCCTTATCCAACGGTATCACAGCGAAGTGGCCTTTCTCAGCTAGCCAATTATCCACAAAGCTCTCCACAAAGCTGTAATCTTCAGAAGTATTCTGCAGTATTTAGCTTTTTGGGGTTTTTTTTTCCCCCTTAAACCAGAAAAACCCCAACCCACCCTAGACTTTTCACCAAAAAACTTTCAGCCAGCATCTAATGGAACTTTCCATCTATTAATACACCATACCTTACAAGCCCTTTCTCTTTCAGCTTTTTCTTTAATAAGGAATTCCATTCTAGCGAGGTATTCTCTGAGGATGTTATCTCTATCCACTGCAAATCTTTGCTGTTCCTCTTCCCACTGCCACCGAGAACTTTGAATCATTTCCTCAGTCTCTGCTTCTTTCTGATGGTATTTGTCATTGAGTACTGTTGTTTACAAAAAAAAAAAAAAAAAGGGAAAGAAAAAGACAAATAGCACTGCAAATAAATATGTTCAGAAAAAAAAAGAAAAAAGGTATAGTGAATACCAATTCACAACACAAAATCTGTGTATTGTGATATCCTGTGAAACACTGGAACATTAACACTTCCAGTTTCACTACAGAGAAACAATCACATTTTGTATTCCTGTAGCATCTTTCACGTAAGGACATGGAAATGCTTTGGAAATTTTTACAAATTAAAGCTCTTCTCCCTTTGGAAAGGAATAAAAATTCAACTTTTTCAAGGGAGGCCTCTATAGCATGGGGAACTTAATTGCATTTTTCTGCAACACTTGGCTAGCTTATTGCCAAATGTCTATGTGAAACTTTAGTCCGTATCAATTAATTTCAAGCTCAGTTTAAGTAACAGCAAATACAGATACCTGCCACATGAAAAAGACTGTAGGAAAACCTAAGGCAGGTTGGGCTAATGAGCAAAGGCTTGGCTTTCCTGAGGAAATTTACTGCTGCTCAAGAGATTTGAATCTTCAGCCCAGAAACTGCCCCAAGATAGGCAAACACTGCATATATTTCTCTGTGAAAGCTTAAATGCCAAGGAAAAGTTCTTTTCCTATAAGCAGTTTTACTAGGGACTTTGCTTCATTTCACAAACTGGCTTTTGGGTCAAAATATTTTCTATTAGCCCTTTATATTACTGAGTACAACTACCTATGTTGGTGTTTATGTGATCACCATTTTCTAATAGATTTTAACTTCAAATTCATTCCATTCTTCTGAAATTTCTTCCTAGTTGGAGAAGGATAAAACAACAAGAAGAGACGTGGTGGGAAAACACAGAGAATTAGTGGACACAATGATGGGGAAGACCTATCACATGTTAGTAAGTCAAGCCTCAAGAACAGCAGAAAAACAGTCTGGAGAAAATACTAAAGACAGGGCACAGGTGAGATGCTCTGTCCAAGAGTTAAGGTGGGATCGTATCAAAAGCACCACATGAGGTGAACAAGGCTCCAAGAGGCCAGGAATGAAGAAGTGCTAAGTTAAAAAATGAAAAAAAAAAAAATGAGAAGCAACACGAGAACTAGTTTGTTTGACACTAAGCTTCTTTGACATTTGTCACAATAAAAACAAAATCAGGAAAGAACCCCTACAAAAAAAAAAAACAAACAAAACCAAACAAAAATGAAAACAAAAACCCAAACAAACAAAAAACCTCAACCAAACAAAAACAGTTTGAGAAATTTAAACCAACCATAAGATTTGTATAATTTGTGTGTTCTCCAAATGAGTGAAAGTGCGTATTTCTTATTATCTTTTTAAAAAATCAGGCCGTATAAGTGCACTGGCAAGTTTGAAAGTCTCCTTCCATCCTTGTAAGGTTACAAACTCCAGAAATGCTCCAGTCTTTTCACTGAACACCTAAGTTTCACAAGTACATCTCCTGTAGCAAATTTAAAGAGTATTATACTTACTTAAACAACAAAAAATGCATCTCCCCGGCTTTTAAGTGTGAGAAATATCACTCTGTTTGAGAAGGATTAAGAAAATTTGAGTTTCTGAATGCAGAAGAAGTAGGGGAAAAAATGTCTAGGTAAAGCCCTTCCTTTCTGCAGACTACTGTCATAACACGTTATTTGTATAAAAACAAAACCAAAGATGACAGAAAGAGACCAGGTATGAGAATGAAAAGATAGAAATATTTTAAAATATGAAAGAACAAAGCAGTACTATGAGAACTCCTGGGGAAAAAGAAGAAGTAAGAGAGAGAAGAGAAGAGAAGAGAAGAGAAGAGAAGAGAAGAGAAGAGAAGAGAAGAGAAGAGAAGAGAAGAGAAGAGAAGAGAAGAGAAGAGAAAGAGAAAGAAAAGAAAAAAGAAAAGAAAAAAGAAAAGAAAAGAAAAGAAAAGAAAAGAAAAGAAAAGAAAAGAAAAGAAAAGAAAAGAAAAGAAAAGAAAAGAAAAGAAAAGAAAAGAAAAGAAAAGAAAAGAAAAGAAAAGAAAAGAAAAGAAAAGAGTGTAAATAAATTTAAACAGGACTACATGTTTTTTTCCCCCCTGAAATGGAAAAGGAAGAACTGCTGGACATAGTGATAAACAGGATGTGGAGAGGGACACCTAAATTACAATTCTGTACACACTGAAGGAAGGAATAACAGAAGGTAAGGAGCCAGAGGGAAAAAAGGTATTGATAAGTTTAGCAGCTTATATTTAATTCCTATGAGACAGCAAGGGTTTTGTAAACTCTTATGAGCTTACAGAAGCAGAGGAGTAAGACATGGGAAAATAAGACACTTCCAAAAAATGCAGTAACCATAAAACCTTGTGCAATCTCTGCTTGTTTTAATGACTTGGGACTGATGTAGCCTCTGGTCTACAATTTCTCTTTTTTCTTTGAAAATTACCTTGCAGTTCCAAAAGTTTGCTTTTTGCATCAGATAGCTTGTCCTCTGCAGAATACAGCTGTATTTCAGACGTCTTTCTAGCTAACGACATTTCACTCTGCAGACGAAGAAACTCTCCTTTCTCGATTCCAACCTTAAATTCATTACTTCTTTTTCACAGTGAGAGACCTAGAAAATAAATATTTTGGAAATTGCATTCACAGCTGCCATCATATCCGTCTGAATTTGAAATACAGTCTTGAAACTACACATTGTAAATATTTTTTTTTTAAATGCAAACCGATCCTGTTCCTAGATCATTTTCATGTACCTTGAATACACCCCTCTGTTTTTCCAAACATACTCTTTCTTAACAAAATAAAAGTTATAATTATATTCGACAGGAAATTTTCTGGTAACTGTATTTAACAACTAGAAAACCATTGTGTTGGGATACTAGATTATCAGACACCTCGTAACTCATTACGAAAACACAAACTCCAGTTCAATGATGTTCAGCAGTCATCATAGCAGTTAATAGCAGAATGCTATTAAACACAACAAACAGAACAAAGAAAAGGCTTCAAAAAGAGTTCTTATCTGGTGTAAGAAAGATAGTCTAGTCACTGCTGCCAAAACCTGACCCAGGAAACCACCTTAAGCACATTAAATGCAAGGAGGTGGAAAGTAAAACATGCATTTTTTCAGAACGTCTTCAAGGCAGCAGCATCCTTATTAACAGGAGCTCCATTCATAGGGAAATAATTTAACCCCATTACAAAGATTTTTCCCTGATGCTCTTGTGGCAAACTAGTACCTAAATGAAGTAGCAGTGAGAAAAAACTTCATTAAAATTTCCTTTAGTTTGAATTTTTATTACTGCTATAAGTAACAATTCTGCTCTTAGCAGTTAGGGGCAGCTGGTGTGGGTGCTCATTCATCTGTTTTTGACTAAATATGGGCAATAAACCAAGTTTGTTGATCCCTGTCCATTTATTTAGAGATTCCTGCTTCTTACACAGTGACTTGCTCTTGTCATGCTCCCATTGTTCCATCAAAGGTAAAGTGATTCTGTAGAATGTATCCCTGGAATTACTGGGATTAAAACACTCAAAGAAACAAACCACATCTTACATTGAGAATTCCAAAGCTGGAGGTGCAAAGTATTCTTCTGCATGACTTTGCTGTTGTGTAGTGCTCAAGTTTCTTACACGCACCTTCCACTATTAGCAGTGACACTAAAAATTATATCAGCTCCTACGGACAGGCATGAGATGTCTGTACAGTGCTACTTCTTTGTTCTTTTCCGACTAGTGACTGTGATTTTAATTCACCTGATGAGAGGACTATTTCAAGGAAACAAATTACATGTATTCCAAGGGTAAAATAAAGCAAGCAAACAAACAAAAAAACTCCTTACCTCTTGATTGTGTTGATTGTTTAATTCCAAATTTTTTTTCTCGAGCTTATGGACTTTCTGTCTCAGATGTTCAACAGGGTCCATTTCTGATTGGTTTCTATTCTGAGGTAACCGTGAACCTTATATATCATTACCAGAGCTGAAAAATGTGTTTTGAAAAAACAGGAGCATTCCTTTGAAGTTTTAATGCTTCTTTACTTCAATTACCCAAACATGGGCCAAAGATTTAAACATTCACATAAACAAAATTACTTTGTGCAGTTTTCATCTTACTATTGCTCTTTGAAGAGAGGATTGCATAGAATTCCTTATTTTGCAAGATATGAGAGATGTTGCAGCAGGAACTTAAAAGAGAGTTTCACTGGGATTAACAAAGTTGATTTAGGCATAATACATTCATTATTATTTTTCAGTATCTTTATTTTCAATAATGAACTTCCATCATTTTTGATAATTAACTTCTAGGAGGCTTAAAAACATCATTCCAATCATGTAAGTTAAAACAACTGGCATGCTTTTTGTGTCCACAGTAAGTCTCATTTTTCAGCATGAGTTACCATCTCAAAACCATCTCTGTCATGAAACAAACATAGAGATGTGGAAAAAAGCCTCTCTTTTACACACTTTGTCTTCAGAGATACGTACATTCAAATTACAGACATGCAAATGATCACAAACACAACACAAATTAAAGGTTTAGTCCTCCAAACCACCCTCTTTTATCATAATTTCCACTGCTATTTCAGTTAAAACAAAAGCTACTTGGCAATTAGCAGACTCAGCCCTCGAGCACCACAAACAATGAAAAGAGTCAAAGCAAAGTTTCTACATATGGAGTGAAAAATTTATGCAAAGAATATACAAATTTTTACATTTATACACACACATAAATATGTATATATATATGTATATAAATACGTATCATACATATATATTAACTAGTTAAATAATTTTCAGTGAAATTATTATAGCTTCAAACTAGACAACTTTTAAGTTATTTCAGTTCCTGAAAATCAATATTCCCATTATTTGATATATATTGGTTCTCACATTGTTTCAAGTATGTAAGACTGCAATAATTATTTTCTCCACGCAAAAGTGCAAGAGTTTATGAGCAATAAATGCGAAATACACCAATAAAAGAAACGTTATTAAATTAACCACTAAATTGCTATAATATAATACAGAAACAGAAATACTAAATCCTTTAATACAGAAACATAAATACTAAAATACCATACCTTTGTCTACATGAGGTATTTTTTACAGAAATGACACCATACTGGCATTTAATTAATAGATCTTTCTTAATAAAAAGTGACCACTTTACCCCTAGATTTGTGTAGGCACAAGTAACATTTTTCATGACCAAAAAGTTACCTGATTACATATGTATTCTCAAGTATTTTTTCTGACTGGCAAAACCGACACAAATGCCATCAACAAGGGGATCAGTAACTTAGATTAAATTTTGTTTTTAAAGACATTACTACTATTAAAGGATGAAATTTCAGGTTTTTAGCTGCAGACTATAAATATTTTAAAACTGAATAAATACTAAGTATAGTCCCATCCAAAAAGAAGACAGACTGCATCTGTGAGATCAGAACAGCTATAGGTCATCAGAAATTGTTCCACAAGGTGCTGTGTTCTTAAAACATTTTATGTATTTAATAAGTGTAGGAGATAAGAATCATTAAAACCTTCATGCACTGCAAGAAAACCACAAGCTCATTATTGGTTTTCAGTACTTACTACCAGAGCCATACCCAGAGCAAGAACATGACTCAAAGTGCAAGAGATCAGCAATAACTAAAATCACTTTGTTTAATGCAATTCAGCTACTGCAACAAGAAGATTTGGAAATAAGTAGAACCTGAGCAGCCAAAGCATCTGTAAGCTGAATAAAATCTTCCTTGTGGCCATTATGTAATAGGCTTGAGAGACCCTTTTTTCACCCTTTCTGGGGAAACACAGGAGAAATAAAGGCAAGTAATTTTATTCAGAGATGATGAATGAAGTGGCAATCTCAGCTGAAAATAGCTAAAAGCCAGACAGCACCAAGGGGGAAAAGCTAAACCCAAACTGAAAACTGGGGAAGACCAGGTCCAAGAAATAAGAGTTATGGAAAGAGTAACCATTTATTTGGTCTGTAGGCAGCAGGGGAGTCATTTGGCTTTTTTAAAGCTGGTAAGATTTAATACAATTTTCATGGAGACCACACAGAATGAAAGCAAGAGAATAAGCACTTTTTGTAAAATCATTTAAGGCTTTCATTAAATTACATTGGTTTGTGTGGCAGCCAGAGATAAATAAATCTGTTTCTTCCAGCTTTCCTATTAAATATCCACCAACAAAAAATCAAAGTGGAAACACCTACACATTAAAAACTTACTCAGAGGAGAAACTGACTGTACAATTAACTATTCTGCTTAACTGAATCAGGGGGTGGGGGGAATAAAATAACCAAAACCATACCAAGCACAAATTATACAACAACACAAGCATTACAAATTAAGGATGCTATGGAAATGAAAAGTGTATTAGAGCATTAAAACAGAGAACATAATATTAAGTACTGGCAAAAAAACCCCATTAGACACCTTTTTGAAATAGCATTTTATGCACAGCTTCTGAACTCACAAGGCAATTGGTGGAAACTCAAACATATGTATCAGAAAACCTTAATTTTTTTGTCTCAGTATAGAACCAAAAACCCTAAACAAAAAAAACTCCCA
Organism: Molothrus ater; assembly: GCF_012460135.2. Taxonomy (NCBI): domain Eukaryota; kingdom Metazoa; phylum Chordata; class Aves; order Passeriformes; family Icteridae; genus Molothrus; species Molothrus ater. The sequence goes on along the minus strand of NW_023416818.1, from coordinate 26,531 downwards.
AAAAACACACAAAAAAACCCCAAAAAAACCAAAACAAAACCAAAACCAAAACTAAAAAGCCCAAAACCAAAACAAAAACAAAAAACACAAAAAAACCCACAAAAAACCCCAAAAAACAACAACAAAAAAAACCCACCAAAAAACAAAAACAAAAAAAACCCCCAGCCATCCAGTGACAGAACTGCTGAATTATTACTATGTTAGCCACTTCATTTTGGTTGTCTACTTAAACATTTTCAAATAAAATAGAAACTAGCCTTTTTTGTTCTGAAACAAAACCAGCCTGTTTTGTTTTCAAACTAGAATTTTTGTTTCTGTCAAAATTTTGTTTCTGTTACTTTCTATAATTGTCACAGCATGGCCAGCAAATGCAGTACTTTATGAAAGCTTCCTACTACCACTTGCAGGAGATTTTTCCGTCCATCTTCATGTAACAACTAGAAGTGCTACAACCACAAAGCTCTCAGAAGATACAAAGACAAAACCATACAAACTCCCTGGAAAGTTTCAAAGCATGCACAATTTGCAGTCTAACAAAATTCAGAGTGTGTTTTCTACTTCCATTTTCATATATTACTAGCTCATCAACCCTTAGTTTTGAACTGAAATACATTTTCTACGAGCTACAGCTTTTATCTAAGACACCATTTTTAGCAGGAGTCTATGAATCTTCAAGAAAGCATTTGAGAAGATGAAATAGCTCCTGAGTTCTGTATTGCAGAACGTATTTTGGAGCTCAGAAGCTAAATTTTCAGTGTTCACTTCACAAGTCTGCTGGATACAGCCAACCTTGACCATTGCAGAAAAGCAACTTTTCACTAGCTTCAATTCCACAGCTGGCAGAAAATGCAGAGTAGTTTTGCAACAGGGAGAAATGTTCCTTCGCTTACTAGCTAGAGTATCATTTTGCTAAACTTCTGCACCTGAAGGAGCTGTCTGCAGTCTGATTTTCTAACCAAAGTATGTATTTGTGGAATTTTGTTGTTCGCATATAACTGGTAGTTTTGTACAGACTAAAGAGAGACAAATAGTTCATGCCAAAGATCAAACTCTTACCAACTTATAAAACACAGGGGTCATGGTAAGACTTAAAGCCAACCTCTAACACCTCAATTAATGTGGAACACCCTCCTGTGCCTCCTGGGCAGTGTTCCTGCTTGCTGGCAGAAACCACCTCTACCTCCTGATGACTCTATGACAGCTTGCATGTGTGACACCATATCTGGTTCTTCCTCAGCCTGAATTGCATCATTTCAGGCATCCAGAAAATAAATAAGCCACAAAAGCAGGAATTAAACTGCTACACTTAAAAATCCAGAACTGGACCTCACCGGATAGCTTTCCTGGAAGTGATGCTGTTTGAAGAGGGGAAACTCATGGTAGTCAAACTGCAGTTTTTTAAGTCTTACAAACTGTGGAGAAATAAGAACACAGTTAACCATGTATACTTTTACTTGATGAGCTTCAAAGATTAGTCTCCTATATCATAAAACCATTAAGGCCTCTAGCAGAGATGTGCTTTACTTTACTTGTCAATCTACTAAAATAGTTTTTTTTTTAGCCACTCACAGTACCATGTCATGTGAACAATTATCACAGCTGCAATTTGACGCTGGCTTTAGAAAATGGAATTGTACTGCTAGTCCTCTAAGCCTGAACATTGTAGAGAAATATATATATATATATATACAGTAGAATATCAACTGTCAGAGTTATCAGAACATCAATAAAAAAATGTTATGTTTGTGTAGATTGAGATACATTCTCCTAAGCCTCCTAAGCAGATTGCAAAATCTGCTTCTCTGCAAAACAATTGTAAGGGCGATAAATGAAGGTACTATGATTTTTTAAGTAGATCAAATATCCAAGGTTGCCAGTCTAATAGAACACTTGCTATGTTAAAGGCTTCTAAGTCTTTCACAAATTGCACAAAATGTTTGCATTAAGAAGTAGCCCTGAGAACTAAGAAATTAGTTTTACACAACACCATTCTTTGCAACTTACACCAAAATCTCATCATGAACAGCAAATAAAAATAAAATTTTTAAAAAATTGTAGTTTCATAAGAGAATGAAAATGTTTTCTGTCACATCCACATCACTTTGAAGTTTTAAAATTCTTTAAATTACTCTGAAGTCATAGAGGAAAAGAAAAAAACTAAATCTGAAGACTGTCACCTGGGAATGCTAAAGATTTTGAACATGCAATATTCCTCTGTAATAAAGCCTCTGATTTGGCTTTATCATAAAGCAGAGCACTAGGGCTCAGGAGCTCAGTCCCTGAGTAGGGACTGGGTGCCCGAAGCTAGCTCTCTCATGCCAACGCCGCGGGGCTACCATCTAGCAAGCATGGTGATTATCAGCTCTATAGTGGTTTCAAGCTCTCAGGATTTCAGCTCTGCTTGCTAGGTAGTGGTGCCCTGGGCTGGAGGCTGCAGCAGACGGAGAGAGAGGAGAAGGAGAAGGCGCAGGCTGTTCTACGGAGATGGCTTTATTTGGGGAGGTCTGTGAAGGGTCTCTGCTCTTCTTCTTTCTCCCCTAATGGGGTACAGTATGCTTCTTTTATAGTGTTGGGAAGGCTCCAAGCTTGACCAATGGGTAAGGGGTTAACATGACATTGCCTTATAGGGTTACAGAGATAGGTTAAGGGCAGAGGACAGGGAAACAGGAATTTTCTTTTGCTGTTTCAGCATTCCTATTGTTCATATTCTCCATGGTGCTTTTCCTAAATCTATGGGGTTTACTACACCTCTGTTAAAATCCACATCAATAGCTCACTAGCACATAGAGTGATAAATGCAAAAAACATGCTATTTCTTAGGAAAAAAAATCCAGTGCTATGGACTGGCATGGGGGAGCACCATAATTAAATAAAACAGCAGAAGAAGTTTTTCCTTGGGGAATTATGTTTGATGTATCATTAAAAACTTGTGTCAGCTTCTTCTTGCAAACTTCTGATTATATGCTGAATACTTCAGAATAGGCCACTGATTTAGATGTGAGGAAGAAAATCTCCTCAGTGAGTGGTGAGGAGATGGCATTCCAGGTTCGTCTTCTCCATGGCTGTCTCCTACATCTCCCCCTTTTTTGTTTATTAACTAAATATTTCCTTGTGTTTTGTCAATTGTTTTTTAAAAAATACATCAGCTGCTTGAAACAATAACAACTATGAGAAGGACCCGCAATAAACTCTTAAGAATGGGGGCCACCCACCCAGGAATGCCCCACTGCATGAGCATTTTGTTCATCATGTCCACAACTTTATCTTCAGTAAGAGGAGTCTTCATTTGCTCTTGCATTTGTTTGATGTTGGCCTGGATCGATGTGCTTTTTGATGACAGGTTAAAACAACAAGGTCCTTTGAAATCCTCACAACGATGGCCATGGGAGAGCAGCAGGAAGTCGAGTGCCACCCTGTTCTGAAGGGTGGCTTGTCTGGTGGTTTCCTCCTCTGCTAGAAGTTCTGATAGGACAGCGGACGTAGCGTTGGTCTGCTTACTAAGCCAGCACTCCAGGTGAGAAAGCTCACCAAGGGCCTTCGCAGCTGCAACCTGTGGTAGAATGATGGAAACATCGACCATCTGAGTCTTGCCTCAGTTATAAATTTGGTCATCACAATTTTGATCCAGTTGGGAGTACGATCTTTTTTTGCGCGCCAATTGAGTTTCTCGTTTCCAATGTTTAATTTGGGTAGTGTTTGGAGTGAGGGTAGTAAGCTGACCAAGGCTGCAGGGGCCCCCTTTGATCTTCAAGGGGATCCCTGCCCACACCCTGTCACTGCAGATGAGAAACACTCCCTTGGGAAGCACTCTGGGAAATGGAGAGGACATAGATAATGTTTTGGCAGTATAATTGCACCACCCAACAACATTGTATCTCTTATCATTTGGTGATATATCTTTTCTCACTATCATCTGTGGTTTGAATTTCTTATGCCAATTTTGTTGGGGTGGCTCATAGAAAAAGTTTACACAATTAGTAGCTTTTGAGGAGCCCAGCAGGTCTAGCTCCGGGGGCTCCTGTGGTACATGTGTTATGATCTTCGTCCACTCATCCCAGGTGTCTACTGGGCTGAGCTTCTTACCTGCATGGGGATATTCATTTGGTGACAGGGGGATTCCTACCAGACATGTAGACAGCGGGTCTTTTACACCTCCCATGGCCATGCAAAAGTTATCTTGTTTGAGAGATTGTGACAATGTGACCCATACGTTTTCTGTTGGTTGTGACACGACCCATCCAACCACTGTTCAGATGCACAGGAGGACAATGAAGGTGGCAGCAGCAGTTAAAGGTGTTTTGGGGTGTCCTGGGAGTGGCCATCTGGTCCTCAAGTAAGTCAGTTATCGACTGTTTGAGCACTGATAGAAACGTGAATGGAAAAGCTATTTGTCGCTGTAATTTTCTTTGGTTTGTCTCTACTATGCATTAGATCTTTGGTTTTCCTATCTGTCTCTTCCTTGTGTTTAACTTAATAGGTTAAAGAAACAGATAATGGGGTTATGGGGGTAATGGGTAGGGGTTATGGGAGGGATCAAGGGAATTGGTATGAGGAGAATGGTAGTGGAATTTCAGGAGAGAGTATAAGGGGATCTCTAGGGTTACTGGCTATGGGGAAAGATCTCCGGGAAATTAAGAGACTGGTGATGATATTTGGCTGGGTAGACTTCTTTCTTCGGTGTCGCCAGGCAACAGCGTCCTCTGAAGCGTTCTGCGGCGGGGGTATGTCGAGGTAGTCTGTTGTAGTTTTATCATCTGTTGTGGCGTTCAGGTAAGTTTGGACAAATTTTCCTGAGATCCACTGGGGGCCTTGCTCTGTGGAAACACACCCATACCCTCTTCCCCAGGTTATCAGGGGGTACAGACCTTTGATACATTTTGAGTCAAGGTCTTTTATTAAAACAGGAGGTCTCTCTTTTAAATGGACATAAGTGTTGTTACGGAAGTGTCTGAGAATGGGTGGGTTTGCCTCCTTTGGAGAGCAGTTCAAGAAGTTCACGACATGAAATGCTTTGCAAAGTCTTTCTGCTGGGGACATGGTTAACTCAGCATTGTGCTGTTGTTCAAGCATTCTTTTTATTTCTTTGTGAACTCTTTCAACCACTGACTGGTGGGTGGGGTTATGAGGAATGCCAGTACAATGGTTGATGCCACATAATTGTAGGAATTCTTTAAACTGTTTTGAGGTGAACCCAGGGCCATTGTCTGTTTTTATAACTTTTGGGACGCCTAAGGTGGCAAATGCCATATAAAAATGCTTTATGATATCTTTTGATTTTTCCCCTGTATGAGTGGAGGCGAACACTGCTCCAGAGAACGTGTCTATTGGCAGGTGTATATATTTCAAGCATCCAAATGGGGTATAGTGAGTCACATCAGATTGCCAGAGTTCTAAAGCTCCCGAGTCTCTTGGGTTGACTCCTGATGTTATGGAAGGGAGGGCGAGGGATTGGCAATTGGGGCAGGTGGAGATAGTTGCCTTGGCTTGGTCTCTGGAAATCTTAAATTGACATTCCAAAGCTGGGACATTCTGATGGAAGAATGCATGGCTTAGACAAGCCTGTTGAAAGATGTGGTACAGTGGGGGAAATGCGAGTGGCACTCGCTGCCATTGCTAACAAGTCTGCTTTCCAGTTGCCCTCAGTGATGTATCCTGGCAGCTCTGTGTGAGGCTGGATGTGCAGGATGTGATAAGGTTGCTTTCTGTAGGAGATGAGGCAAATTAATTCAGAGAGGAAGCGGTATAATTTTTTATTTTGGACTTCTTTGAGCAGGGCATGCTCTGCCCGCTCTGCTATCCTGGAGACACATGCAGAATCTGTGACTAAATTGAAGGGTTGTTGGAATTTCTGAAATGCTCTCACAACTGCAGCAAGTTCTGCAATCTGGGGGGAACCTTCAACAACTTGGACATCAGACTCCCACTTCTGAGAGTCCGGGGCTCTCCAGGTGAACACTGACTTGTGAGATTTGCCTGAACCATCAGTGAACACTCTGATAGCATTTTTAATATGAGTTTTATTTTTATAGGATTTTGGGGCCAAATGCAGTGAATCTTTAAAAAGTCTGTGCTTAGGATAATGAATTGAAATTTGTCCAGGATAGCTGTCTAATGAAATTTGCGGATGTTCATTTGTTTGTAATAGAGAATCCAATTGTCCCAAAGTATAAGGGAGGTAAATGCACACTGGATCGCAAGCTGCGAGGGTCCGGAGATGATGTCGGCCTTTAATAATAAGTTTGGCTACAAGTTCTGGTGGGGTGGTAACTGTTTTATTTGGTTAGTGCAACAGAAAAAGCCACTGGATGATGATGAGTAGGTTTTTTGAAGTATCATCCTACTGAAAGAGCAATGCATGGAAGTTCGGGCACTTACCAAAAATACCAAGGTTGAGGGGGAGGGACTGGTCTATCCGATGTGCCTGGCGGTGCTTGATGGCGTTGGCGACTCTCTCCAAAACTTCACAGGCTTCCGGCATTAATGACGTGGGGAAGCCAGGTCGCTGTCTCCTCGTAGAAGGTTGAAGAGTGATGTCAGCTCTTCTGTGGTGAGGCCCAGGAGAGGTCGGATCCGCGTGATGATGCTGCACAGCTGTTGCATGTCTCTTAATGTCTGGGGGTGCTTGTTGATGGACAGAGTTTGAGGCACAATGGTCCTTCCCGTAATTAAAAACCAGAGGTACTTCCACGTGCTCGATATTTGGATTTTTTCCTGAGCTATCTGAAACCCCACGCTTTTGATAGCTGTGACAGTCTTGGAAATTGCTGCGTCTAAGTAAGACTTGGTGGAAGCACAGATTAGTACGTCGTCCATGTAATGTAGGATTATAGCTTCAGGAAACATCTTTCGCACTGGACATAGTACTTGTGTGACAAAAGTCTGGCAGAGCACCGGGGAATTTTTCATTCCCTAAGGCAAAGTGACCCAATGGTACCTTTTGAAGAGTTCTTTACGGTTGACAGATGGGACAGAGAACGCGAACCTGGAAGCATCTCCAGGGTACTGCGGGATGTTAAAAAAGCAATCTTTGATATCAAGGATTGCGAGCTGCCAATCTCGGGGAAGCATGGAGGGAGACGAGAGGCCGGGTTGTAGGGGGCCTATGTCCTTGATAACCTCATTGACCTTACGTAGGTCTTGAAGCAGGTGCCCCTTGTCTTTGCTAGGTTTTTTAATAACAAAGATGGGGGTGTTCCAGGGACTAGTGGATGGTATAAGGTGTCCCAGGCACACTTGCTCTTCCACTAATTCATGGAGCGCAGACAATTTTTCTTCTTGGAGGGGCCACTGGTCCACCCACCCACACTGGTGTGTTGGTCTTCCATTTGAGAGGTGGGGTGGTGTGCTCTGCAGTGTCCCATACTAAAAATCCCACGGAGGGTCCGGGATATCGAGGCGGGCTCCCACTGGGAGAAAGCACCCCTACCAAGTAATTTGATGTCAGAAGAAACAACCAAAGGCTGAGTGGTGCCTATATGCCCCTCGGGCCCCTCCAGGCTTACCAGGTGTTTGCTTCTCAAAGAATAGACACCTCCCTCAATGCCAGGAATTGTGGCACAAAGGGGCACCAACTCCCAGTCACGAGGCCACTCTGCCTTGGGAAGGATGGTAATGTCCATACAGGTGTCTGCCACCATGTTCAGTTCTATAGACTTTCCCTTTTGGGAAACAACAGAAGAAATGAGCGATCTTTCTTTACTTAAACTCTTAGAAAAATAGACATGAAAGTCATGATCATCATCGAAATAGTCTTGTCCAGATAGGATATACATTTGGGCAAAGGGGGACCCTTTGCACAGGGTATAGGGGGAGATGGTAACATTTTACTGTAACAGTGATTTCATTTCCAGGATCCATAGTTACTACTTCAGGGAGGATGGTAAGTTCGTGCAGTGTATGATGAGTGTCTCCGAGGAAGAGCATGGTGGTGATGTGATCGTGGTGAGGGGTACCCAAGGATCCTGCAGAGACCCTTACCAGATCCTCGTCTGCAAATAGCAGCTAGATGGAGCTATATGGAATTCAATGAGTGTCTTGGTTCAGGTTGCAGGTTCTCCTGAAGAACCTGAGTCCCTCTTCATGGCTCCAATCCTGGGAAATGAGCCATCTGGGAACTGGGTCTCCTGGAGGGTCAGCAGACTCTGGCGATAGGGCCTGCCATTTGGTGTCTCTGGGCGGGGCAACTTCGCGCTCTGCCACCCATTTCCCGGTACCGCCCCCCCCCCCAGTGGGGGCTGGTAATCTCCAGGCATTCTTGGAAAAGGCATACATGGTTGAATAAAGTGTCCAGGGGGCAAATGAGGGCAGTTAGCTTGGAAATGGCCTAATTGGCCACAGTTAAACACCTCACATTGTTTATGTTCACCATTGCCTCCCCCACTCCTTTACTAACAGCCAATGCCAAAGTGTGTTCGAGAGAGGAGGCCTCAGTGCAAGCATCAAACATCTGGGGGATGGTCGGCTCAGGCTCTTGAGGGAGAGTTCTGAGGATCTTTTTTGTTTCTGCGTTGGCATTGGTCATGGCCATTTTCCTCAAGAGCTCATCCCTGGCCTCAACCATTATCATTTTGGCGCTCAGTGGCTTCTCAGAGGCAGTCAACATATTTAATAAATGTCTCTTCAATCCCTTGGTGGATTGAAGAAAAGTTCTGGAGGGCAGTAGTTCCGTCAGGGATCTTTAAAAGAGCAGTCTTTGCAGCAGCTTTGATATTGTCTAGAACATCTGCAGGTAGCATGACCTGGTCTTCTGGTCTGGAGAACTCCCCTCCCCTGCTAAAGCTTCAAGGCCTTCTTCCCCTTCTAGCACAGCGCTTAAATGCATCTCCCATAATAAAAAACTCAGTGGGAAAAAATAATTCAGTGGCAATATATCGCAAGTCATGAGAGATTAAGACGTTTCCAGTAAAAGTTAAGTCCAGAACATTTTTAAAATAAGGTGAATTGCAGCCATAATCTTTGGCTGCCTTTCTCAACCTTGTCACCTCGGTGTAAGGAATTTGCTCCCGTCGCAGATCCCTCACTCGTTTTTCAATGACCAGTGCCACAAAACAATCAAGGTCTTGCACCAAGCCCAAATCACCCTCCCGTAAGGCTTCCTCCCTGATCCGCGTCCAGCTTCCTCCTGGTTTGATCATGCTGCCGAGGGTGTTACTGTTCCTGTCCTCCTCAGAGGATGAGAGCGGGCAGGCTGGGGCGCGGAGCCTGTGACTGACCGGCGGGACCTGGTGCCTTGGGTCCCGGCAGGCTAAGATGGCCTGCTTCCGGCCAGGCCTGCTTCCAGTTCCAGTGGCATGGGAACCTGAAGAGGCTGGAGAGGATGGGACATGGCCTGGTGGTGGGCCTGACCCACCCACTGCACTGGGGTGTGGCCTTCCTGGAGGCTGGCACAGCCCACAGGAGGTTTCCCCGAGGGTGGCTGGAAGGGATGGAAGGGGTGGGTTCCGACAGTGACCCCATCCATGCATTTGCAACCAAAGGGAAGGGAATCGATTCGGGGCGGGGCTCAGCGCATGATGGACAGGAGGTGGAGGGGCGGGAATGCGAGGAGGTGCAGGAGGAGAGGCACCATTTTGTGGAAAATAATCTGGGTGCCTGACCGCGTGATTGGCGACATTTTGTACTTCCCTGTTAACACTTTTAGAACTGGGGATTGAACTGGGAACTGGGGAGTTAGGGATGAGGGAGTGGACAGGGCTTGGGCTGGAGTGGCCATGTCCAACATGAGAGAGGGACTGAGTGGGGCAGGAGGCAGCAGGGAGTAGGTGACAACCCTGTGCCTGTGGGCAGGATCTGGCTCCCATCCCACTCATAGGGGAAGCAGGGTTAGAATCAGGGAGGAAGAAACACAAGAGAGGAGAACCGGGGACCCTGTTTTCCCACTTAGATTTTACTATCTTAAGAATTGAATCTAAAATAGGATTAAACTTGCCTACCTTATAATTCCCCTTAATTTGTATATCATAAATGCTTCACCCAACTTTCCCCCAAAATTAAACCAAAGAAATGTCATCCTGAGTAATCTTGGGAAAATATTCAAACAAAAAGTGAACAAAAGATTTGAGGTCCCTCTTTGAAAAAGAAACATCTCCCAAAACCAGGGTAACTTTAACTTGGACATAGAACCCTTGTTGGGCCAGGGACAAACGATTACCCATCTTTCCCCAAAACCCAAAATCTTCTGCCCACGAGACAAAAGAAATAACTTAAAAGGACGAGGCCATGTGTGGTGCCCTCTCCCAGGCACCTGGCAGCCCTCACTGCAAGCACTCCCCGATCAAAGACACACAGGCGAAAGGAAGATGCCTCGGAGGGGCTGGTGGGCTCCTCTCCGTCCTTTGGCCTCTGGAAGCTTCCTCCAAAGCTCCAGTCTTCACTCAGAAAAATCCAAAGGGGTGCCAACAGGCCAGGAGTAACAGTCCTCACAAAATGAAGGAAAAAGCTCCTCCTGGAGCTGGCCCCAAACGATGCTTTTTTCCTGACAATGCGGAATCACAGAACCATGGACTCTCAGGAGACGCTCTGCAGGACTGGACACCTGCCCAGGGTCCCTGTTCGGGTGCCAGTACCGGCTGGCCAGAGTAGCTTCCCCAGGCAGGTGCTGTCGGGGTGCCTGCAGCACCGAGAGCGTCTCCACTTCAGGCTGCCTTGACAACTCCCCCAGTCCCCCAGATGCCTGAGCCCGGGTGGTGAAATCAAAGCCTCACCAGAGTGACGAGAGGACTCTTCACATGGCAGATCCAGCAGGGTTTATTGAAGGAAAATCCAAGGGTCCAGGTGAGGTGAGGGTGAGGCATTCCAGGTTTGTCTTCTCCATGGCTATCTCTCACACTCTGGCTTACTGCATGACATCCTGCGTGTCAGGTCAATATATTTTATTTCTTCTTGTGTCTACTTCCTGCTGTTTCACATCCTCTGCTAAGGGTTTAGTATGTCCTCCTTAAATTTAACGTGGTATTCTCTAATTGTTCACTAGTGCTCTGGTTTGTGTCAGGGTTATCTTCTCACTTGGACAGGTTGGTCAGTGGATGGCCTTACACTGTTTTTACTTATACACAGGCCTTCTTTTTTCCCTTATGTTTTGCTAGGGTCTGAACACAATACACTCACCAGACAATTGTTTCCATAAGTGATGCATAGATATTATATTCATTATATACTACTATTTCTATGAGCAACACAGTGCACACTTAAGCTGATAGACTCTATTACTTTAACAAGGAGCTAAAAGAGTTCTAACTGATGCTATTTTTCAATACTTATAATCACTAACAAGGTGCATAGGCTAATACATAAATGCCAAAGCCAATATTAACTGGCCATTTGTCACTCAGCTGTTCATCCCAGAGCTGCTGGTTGTTTTGGAGGAGCTGTTGCTCACTGCAGAGGGCAGGCTGTAGATGGCAGGGAACGGTGTTTGTTCATAACTCAGCTCCCAGCAGCCTTCAGCTTCAGCCATTTCAGTGAGGACAAAGTCTCTCTGTCAGCACAGAGAACGAACCAGGCTGGGCTTCCTTGTGGCAGCTGGCACTGTCTGTGTTTCAAGCTCTCCTGGGTGCCCTTTGCACTGTGAGGGCCTTCAGTTTATTGGGATACTTCAAAACTTCAGAAGTTTAAAACACTTGGAAAGAATCTGGCTATTTGAAGAGCAGGTTTCAAATTGCCAAGTGAGAGTCTGCCTTTCTGGCCATCTTTTACAGTCTTTGATAGAAGGACAGTTACTTCCAAAGGGAAAGATGCACAGAGGCCATAATTGACCCAGTGTTCCCTTTGCTTCCCAGATTTCCAGCTGATCTGCCTTGTCAGGAGGGCTGCCCTGCGTGGGAAGAAGGATCAGAGGGGGAGCCTGTGACCATCAGGCAGGTGGAATCCCTTAGTGTATACATAGATTTATAGATTTCTACAATTCTATTTCTATATCCATATAGTTACATTTATAGATTTATAGAGATGTATTTATATATGCATGTATATACATCTATACAGTTAAATTGATCTATATTGTTATAGATGGGATAGAATTAGTTACATTTCTAGATTTTGAGATTTACATTTATGTATTTATAGAGTTACATTTAGACGTCTACATTTAGATGCTTGCATTTAAGCGCTTAGATGTAGATTTAGAAATGCGCATAATTATTTATTTAGAGGCTTGTGGAAGTTTAAATGCATAGATTGAGCTGTGTAGGCCTGGGGTGCATTTTTAGCTCTTTCCCCCCTCAGCTGCCTTTTTCACCTCTTGCTTTTCCCCCGGTGCCCCCTGTGTCCCCTGTCCCTGTGCTGGGTCCCAGCTGGCGGCCGGGCCAGGCGGAGCAGCACTTCCAGCCCCGGCTGTCCCTGGAGCGGTGGGAGCTGCCGCTGGCCCCAGGCACTGTCCCCTGAGGAGCTGCGGAAGGACGGTGAGACAGAGGGGGCTGAGGGGGCGGTGGCGCCGAAGGGACGGTGACCCTGAGCTGCTGCTGGGGCTGAGGGCTGTGGGGCAGCCGAGGGCCATGGTGGCACTGAGGTGACAGGGAAGTGGCACAGGCTGAGGGGCTGGCGGGTCTCAGGGGACGGGATGGCTCAGAAGGGACTGAGGTGGGTGAGAGCACTGTGAGGGGCTGAAGAAACTGAAGGGGGCTGGGGCTTCACCGAGAGCATGGTGGGGCTGAGGGGATGGAGGGGGCCAGCAGGGAGCACAGAGGGCTCCGGGACTGCAGCTCTGCCAGGCCTTGGAAGCAATTCCAGAGCCTCCACTTTGGCCACAGCTGCAAGGAAGACCTTGAGGACAGCCGGAGACTGACGGGAGCCAGCAGGGAGGAGCTGAAGGCCAGCAGCAAGAGCAGTGAACGGGGACCTGCTGCTGCCAGCCTGGAGAGAGCCCGGCTGAGGCCACAGGCCCGGGGAGGCAGGCTGGGGCTGAGGCTGGCGTGGGCTGTGGCCGTGGGCACTGCCCGGCGGGGCAGGAGCGGGCCCTGCCCGTGCTGGGGCTGCTCAGCGCAGCTGCCCCGGCTGGCACAGGGGCTGTCCTTGGGCCAGGCAGCTGTGCCGGCAGGGCCCGGGAGCTGTGCCGGCTCTGCCGGGCTGCCGGGGCTGCGGGACAGTCCCGCCGCGGCTGCGCTCACCACAGCCTGGCCCGCTCGGCTGCTTTCTCTTTCCGACCCTCCTGGGGAGGCTCTGACATTTCCTCTTCCCTGATGGAAGTGCAGCTGCTGCCAAGGGAAACGTGCCCATACTCACTCAGTGTTCCCTTTGCTTGCCAGATGTCCCGTCTGCTGTCGCTGTCCAGGAGAGCTGCTCTGCACGGGAGGAGGAGACCGAGGGAGAGCCTTTGAAGATGCGGCAGCTGGGATCCCTCTGCTTTGAGTGCTGTTTGAAGGTACATACGGACTTGCATGTGAACAGGTATTATTATATGGATATGTACATATGTAGCCTGCTATTTGTACAGGCACATTTCTATATATATGGTATTCTATTTATGAATGTACTATGTATATATGTACATATATACATACATACAGGTTTGCAGTTACATCTTTGTGTGAATATGTATCTAGTTCTTTATGTATGTTGCAATAGCTGTCTTTAGATTTCCCTAAGTATACAGTTTTGTAGGTATCTTTTTGTATTGATTTATTTTTCACTATATGTCTTTTTTAATAGTTATATTGGTATTTGTTTAGGTATATATGTCTGGTTTTATATTTTTAGCTGTATATTGATCTATTTCTACATATATTATATTTACAGAAATATCCAGATGTATAGCTGTATATTTGTATTGATGCAGCTGTACAGATATTTAGATTGGTACTGCTGTTTGTCTCTTTATAAATAGGTTTGTTTTATGTATCTGTTTCTGGACTGTAATAGGTAACATTTAATCTATATTCACATCTGTATATTGTGATAGTTGTATATGTACTCAGTTCTATTTAAATGTGTATGGAGTTGTATTGTGGTGTAATTCTATTTGTTGAGTTCTTGGTATTAGAGAGAGATACTGATATTTTTTGTATTTCTGTATGGGCTGTATGCTTGTCATAATATGCAATAAATTGTTAATTTTCCCTTGATCTCTGTGTATAGTGAGTGTTTGTAGAGGTTTGCAATAAATTAGTTTTTGTTAATGGAAGTTGTTATTTGTATGTTTTTAAATAGTGTGGTGTGACAATTATTAAATTTCTTTTTTAACTTTAATAGAGATCTGTATACTTCTGTGTTGTCAGCGCTGGTGGAGCAATTTGTAAGAAATGCCATTTGTCAACTGAGATGGATGTGTTGTAATTTGTGCTACCCAAAGCCATGAGCAGATGTAAATGCCTGAGAATTTTGCCCATGCAAATCTCCAGGCATGCCCAGCACATGCCCCACCTGCACTCAGGCTGGGCAAGGGAAGTGCAGATTTGGGATGGCAGCAGAGCCACACGCTGGGGCAGAACTCGCTGCAAAGGCCTGCTGGCTTAGAAAAAGATCAAGGATACATTTTATATATTCTATTTATTACAGTATATATATTAAAATATATATTAGGTAGTATATTGCAGGAATCCTTAAAATCAGAGGGTTTGGGAAAGCTGCTCCTCAGTGAGGAGGATTTCTAGCCTAGAGGAATATAAAAATAAAAAGAAGACCATGGGCAGTGCCATTGCTGGAGGCCCAGGCTGTGAAAAGGAGGAATGGATCGTCCCCTTTGCTGTCTGTAGCTGATACCCCTGTGAGTAATAAGTAGCAACTCTAGGGGCTCCTGGGCAACAAGATGGGAAAACATCTCTCTAAACCAGAATGGGATGTCTTTTACTGGCTTGAGACAATTTTACAGGGTAAAGGACATTCAGACATCTCAAAGCATGTACTAAAAGACTTATAAATCCGGGTAAAAGTGAATACTCAAAATACAGACTTGACATCTGCTTTTACCTTTGATTTCTGGGACCAGATAAAGTGTAAAATATACAATCTAGTCTCTGTCAAAAAGGAAGAGACTTTGGTCAAACTAATGCCTGTCTCCAGGGCTTTAATGGAGAGCTTTGAACAGAATGATTGTAACAGAGACTTTCTTGAAAACAAAACAGAGCACCTGGTTCTGAGACTTTAATTCCGAGTGGTGCTGGGCATTCATCCTCCTCTGGGGGGATCTCGGGTTTTGTTCAGGGTTCCTTCCCTTCTCCTGGTGTGTCCAGGATTTCCCCAGGCAGTGTGGACAGCACCCCGAGGTCCCGAAAAGGGGAATCAGATCAGCTTCCAGCTTCAGTTGTGTCCTCTGCTTTTTCCAGGATTCTCTGAGTCACTAATGCTGTGACCAGGCATCCTCCCAATTCCTCTGTGAAATCATGCACCCCCAGAATTCCCAGAAAAATGTTTGGGATTTTTGATGCATTCCAAGAGTTTGGGGGGGTCAGGGGACTTGTTGTGGGATGCTGGGAATCGAATGGGTCTGGGAGATGAGAATTTGGGGCAGCTTTGCAAAACAGGGACTGCTCTTTCTGTGCCCTGCTCCTCTTCTAAACAAGATGCGGCCGGATCTTGTTCTGAACTTCTGCAAGCGGGGTCAGCCAAGGGGGACTCTGGATCTGCTCTGCCTGGCCGAGGGTCTGCAGGGTCACCTCTGCCACTCTTTCCCAGGAAGTCACTTCCTCAGATTGGGCTCAGGCGGGCAGTTCGTTTTGCAGCTCCGAGGACTCTTTTCATAGAGATTCCTCTGCCAAGACTCTTCTGGGATTTTCACCACTTTTGGTTCCCAGCCTCCAGTTACAGCAGCTGGGGGGGCTTTGGATTTGGCTCTGCCTGCGGAGAAGCAGGAAGTGGGCAGCAGCCAGGGCTTGAGCAGGGCAGGGATGGCTCTGCGCAGAGAGGTGGATGGGAGTGCGGGTGGGAGAGCTCAAGGAAAGTTGCTGTGGAGACACAGACAGTTTGTTTAGAAGCCTTGAAGCCTGTCTCATTTGCTGCTGGAGGCGGGGGGGAGGAAACATGCTGAGATTGCCGCTTGGACCTGAGAGTTTTCCAGCTGTATCCCTGCAGGCGGGGATACCATGTGGAACCTGTCACAGTCCACTGGAAAGCATCACAAGTACAAATTCAGGATCTGCAGCTGGAGAGCAGCCTGATTTGTATGCATCTAAAAAGATCCAATTTAGTGAATCCAGACGTGAGTTAGCAGGCTCTGGCTTTCTTCCTGTCACCAAGAACTTGGAGCTCTCCTTCCCAGCTCTTCCTGGCAAGGCTCCCGGGAAAGTTTGTTGCTGCAGTGACACTACTGCCAGGAACTTGGAGCTTCTTGGCAGGGTTCCTGGGACAGCTGATTGCTGTGACAACACTACCTGTTCTTCTGGATCACATACAGGAGTGATAAAAGGGAAAAACAAACACAGTCTAAATAGACAGTAAACCTTCTATTGCGACTACCTAATTGGTCTATTGTTATTCAAAATTTAGAAAAAATTTGGATTCAAATAAACAACTCCTTGCCTTACCAGTAAGATATGGTTGTAATGATGTAAATCCACAATACAAAACTCTTTCTCACCATGAGATCAAAGATCTTATAGGAAGAATGTAAAAAAATTATTATAACTTTACCTGATCAGCCTCCAAGTGTAGCACAGATGCTAACAGCCTGCAGTATGCTCACCTCTCCACAACATCTTGCTAATGTGCAAGTCAATGCTTTTGGAAAGCAGATTGCAGAATCTCAAGAAAAGGTAGGAAAAACATTGGGAGATAATTTGGGAAAGGCTTTGGGAGAAAATTGGGGACAAAAAATGGAAAAGCTTGAAAAGGCCCTTGAAGCACAAACAAACATTTTCAAAAAAATCTGTTGGTACTGTACAGTTGGACTCTGATGAAGTCTCGTTGCTTTGCTTGTGGTAAAGCAGGACACATGAAAGGGGATTGTCCTACAACAACAATCAAACTGTATCAACCTTCTATTTGCCCTCAGTGTGGGAAAGGGAAGCATCTTGCTAAGTACTGTCATTCTCAATTTGACATTGATGGCAAAGCTTTGTTGTTAAACTCAAAAAAGAGCGCGGATTACCACGGCGCCTCGACACAAGTAGTGGTACCTCCTTACAGTCAATTACCCAGTCAAATGGCATTGGTACCTCAGTCATTCATCCTTCAGTCAACCATCCCTCAAATGGTCCCAGCTCAATACCCTCAGGTAAAAGGTTTGAAATGGCCTCCTCAAAACTGATACACCTTTTAAATAATTTCTGTTATGAAAGTATTTCTCCTGGAATTATCAGGTTTTTTTCAACAAAGACAATACCTTTTGATTCTAAGAAGAGCTAGCATCAAAATTTTTGGACTTTCAGTCCTTCCAGCTGTTGTTTCAATAAATTGTAACAAAGAGCTAATAATTTCGGCTATTGCATTTAATATTTCTATAGTGACTCCACCAAAACCTCCTATAGCTATTGCATTTTTTTTACCCATGAATACAGCCAAGCAAAGCAACTTTCCAGAGAATTCAATGCTGTCTGTGCCATTTGGAACCTCAGGTCCTGAGGTTTCTTGGGTGCAATGTTTGGACCGCAACCGAGCAAAATTGACTTGCTGCCTGACTCACTGTGGTAAAAAATTTACATTACAGGCATGCTGGATACTGGTGCGGATGCCACCGTAATTTCTCACATGTTTTGGCCCAGCGATTGGGATTTGGTAGCTCCTGCAGGTTCCCTCACAGGGGTTGGAGGTGCTACTCTATGTTTGTAAAGTGCATCCATGATTAACATTACAGGTCCTGAAGGAAAGACAGCAACGGTGCATCCTTTTGTTGTTCAGAAGCCTTTCACTGTCTGGGGGAGAGATGTCTTGTCCCAGTGGGGAGCAAAACTGGAAGTGGGGAGTGGGCCTGTGATGGAAAAAACGTCAAAACCTGCCAGTTGAAAGGTGAACTGGAAAACTGATCATCCTATATGGATTGATCCATGGCCCTTAACAGAGAAAAAATTAAATAGCCTTAAAAGATTGGTAAAGGAGCAATTACAGCAACACATCACACCCACAAAGAGTCCCTGGAAGTCACAAGTATTTGCCATCCACAAGAAGACATCGGACTCCTGGAGGTTGCTTCATGACCTGAGGAAGATCAATGAAATGATGGAAGACATGGGACCTCTTCAACCTGGACTTCCTTCTTTATCAAAGATCCCAAAACACTGGCCTCTCATTGTCATTGATTTAAAGGATTGTTTTTTCCACATCCCACTTCATCCCAATGATGCTCCAAGATTTGCCTTTTCAGTTCCAGTCATCAAAGAGAGCCCATGCAGAGATACCACTGGAAAATATTGCCTCTAGAAATGAAGAATTCACTGACAATTTGCCAATATTTTGTCACACAAGTTTTGTCTCCAGTTCGACAGAAGTATCCAAGATCCATAGTTCTACACTACATGGATGATTTGCTCATTGCCGCTCCAATATAGACAGAGATGGAGCAAACTCGTGCTAGTCTTGTTACTGAAATCCAAAATGCTGGACTTAAAATTTCTGCAACCAAAATTCAAGAAGTTCCACCCTGGAAGTATCTGGGATGGAAGATGACTGAAAAAACAATTACACCACAGAAGATACAGCTCCAGACCAGTGTCAACACCCTGCAAGATTTACAACAGCTTCTAGGAGAAATCAATTGGGTCAGACCTGTTTTGGGAATCACCAACAATGAACTGGGTCCACTTTTTAATTTGTTGAGAGGAAGCTGCATCATCAACTCTCCTAGAACTCTAACACATGAAGCTTGGGCAGCCCTTGACAAGGTCATGGAGGCTCTCCAAAGACAACAAGCTCATCGCTTATTCCAGAAAAGTCATTCTTTTTTGCGATTTTAGGAGAAAAAATGCAACTTTGTGGTCTCATTTTTCAAAAGGACCCTTCTGAGAGAGATCCTTTGTTGATAATAGAATGGATTTTTCTTCCCTACAGGTTTCCAAAGACTATTTTTACAGTTTTAGTGATGATAGCACAAATTGTGATTAAGGCCAGAGCAGGATTGTTAAGTTTAGGAGGTCAAGAATTTGCAATTCTCTGTGTACCACGGAAAAAAGATGATCTTGATTGGGCAATGCAGAATTCTGCAAATTCTGATTATTTGCAACGAGCATTGTTAAATTTTCCAGATATTTCTTCTGTTCATTACCCAGCTCACAAATTATTGCAGGCAAAGTTGAGTTTTAGAGAGAAACCAATGTTGAGTAAAGAACCTTTAAACACAGTAACTCTCTTCACTGGTGGATCTGGTAAAAGTCACAAATCAGTTGTAATTTGGTTGAACCAAACAACAAAAACTTGGGAATCAGATATTCAAATAGTAGAAGGATCTCCTCGGATTGTTGAGCTTGCTGCTGTGGTTCAGGCTTTTCAGCTCTTCCCACAACCTTTTAATTTAATCATAGATTCTGCTTATGTTGCTAATATGGTTAAAAGAATAGAAGGATCATTTCTAAAGAATGCTAGTAATGACACTTTATATCATTGGCTTTCATGGCTTTATATGACTTTGCAATAACAAACTAATCCACATTTTGTTTCTTACATCAGGGTTCATTCTTTGCTTCCCGGATTTTTAGTGTAAGGAAATGTGAGAGCAGACAAAGTGACAATACTTCTTTGAATGTTTTGCCAAACATTTTGGAACAAGCAAAACTGAGTCATGCCTTTTTTCACCAAAATGCACGAGCACTTGTAGGAATGTTTCAAATTTCCAAAAGTCAAGCAAAAGCTATCATCAGTACTTGCCCTGACTGTCAGCTTGTGCAGCCTCCTGTTTCTACAGGAGCAGTCAACCCATGAGGTTTGTAAAGCCTGCAGTTATGGCAAATGGATATCACTAAATACCCTTCCTTTGGTACATTTAACAATACTCATGTTTCAGTGAACATGTTCTCTGGTGCAGTTTTTCCTTCTCTTCACACAGGTGAAGCAGGTAATCATGCCTGTCATCATTTTTTGCAAGCTTTTGTTTCATTGGGTGTACCCCAAGAAGTAAAAACCGACAATGATCCTGCATATATATCTCAAAAATTGGCCACATTTTTAAAGATTGGGGTGTTCGTCACATCCTTGGTATTCCTCATTCTCCCACAAATCAAGCAATTGTTGAGAGGACTCATCAGACGTTAAAATGCATTCTTGATCAACAGGAGGCGGGAGTAGTGGTCACAGCAGAGATGAGGTGGAACAAAGCTGTAAATGTTTCTAATTTCTTAAACATCTCTGTGTCAGAACCCAATCCACCAATTTTTAGGCATTTTTTCAAATAACACACAGGCAAAACTGAAAGAAAATCCCCATTTTAATTAGAAACCCTGGGACAGGACCAATTGCAGGTCCTTTCCGATTAATAACTTGGGACAAAGGGTATGCTTCTGTCTCTACAGGTGCAGGAATTAAGTGCGTCCCAGCCAAAAACGTCAAACCATATCGCACCCGAGAACAGTTGACGAGTTCAAGACTGTAGAAGCAAGTACGCAGACGTGAGCCAAACAGAGGGATCACGGGTCACGCCTGACATTCCTTGTTCATTGGTGGAACCTGCAAACTCTGATTTGATGCTATTTACAAATGTGTCAATTGTTGGTTTCATTGTTGTTAGTCTGGTGAAGTTTACAATGGGAGCAATCCTGTATTGCATGGGAACATTTGGGCCAAAGAACTTCCCAAAGCAGTATCTGAGCCCCAAGAATTAGAAATCCTTGGTCCTTTAACAATGGACTTCTGCCTTACATTTACAGCTAATGATTGGTGAGAAGGTGATCCTCCAAAGTACAATGTTACTCCCCATTATTTTACATACAGAATCTTTGTTAGTGATTTAATTGATGACTTTTAACTTTTAAAATGTGTCTTGGTTTGAAAAGACAGGTGTCTGCTAAGGAAGGCAGGAGCGTCCCTGAAATGGAAAATGTAAACCCCCTCCCTTTGAATTGTTATCATTTTGAAATTAAGGGGGCCTTTCAGGCAAAGATATGGAGCAGGAATAACAGTTCTTTATTAGGGAAGAAAATAAACAATGCAGTAATACAAAACAACACTGACAGAGTCAGAATACCACCTGACATCTGTCGGTGATGGAGAGAGACGGGGAAGACTGCCTTGGTGATCAGAATCCAATTTTATTGTGGGATACAAGTGCTTTTTACTATTTTCGGGAGACTAGTAATGAGTACTACAATGATTAGGTTAAAATCACATATACAAAGTTATGCATATAACAACATCTCTTGCTTGCAGAGTTTAATGGGATTTTCTTTTTCCAGTAAACCCGTTTGATTTCATCTTCTTGCAATCTAGGTCTAATTTTCAAAGTTCCATTTGCTTTCGCCAAGGCATCCTGTTATCAAATCTCTGATGTTAACCAGGTCCAAAGTCCATCGTCTGTCTTGTGTCCTCCAACATTCCAACAGACACCCTGTTGGTAAGGGGGGTTGGTAGCAATCCAATTGAAATGGTGGCTGCCGTCTTCCTGGAGAGGCAGATGTGGTTCTGTTGAAGCAGTGATCCTGTAGAAGGGTGTGGTCTTCCTCTGAAGATCCAGTAGTAGATGAGCCTGGTCTTCCTCTGGAAATCCAACGGAAAAGGCTGTCCTGGTGTCCCAAAATCTCAGCTTCTATCCAGTTAGGAATGCTTGGCTCCTCCCTCTGGGCAGAGCTTCTCACAGTGTGGGATGATGTAATTTTATCAGTCATGCTGTGGCACTCAATGGCACATTAAGAGCAGATGTCTCCCCGGAGGGAGGACTGGTTTGTGGAAGAAATGAAGAAACTGCTCAATTAACAGAAGATAACAAAGCCACACCTCCAACAGATGGCAAATAGAATACACACATTACCTTGCAACCTAGGACAAAATGATGACAAGTGGCAGAACTTCAGTGAAAGAGCTTTGCAACTGAAATTTGGCTATGATAAATTGATTTTTTTTTTTTAATGAGTATCTTAGTGGATATCCCTTGGATCAACCATCCTTCTTGAAACAAGGCAATAATAATGAGTAGGAGTATTAAGAAAACACATATTAATACACACACTAAGGCTTCCTTGATGCACAGCAGTAATTGCCTGAGACAGAAATATAACATTTTCCAAATCACAGGCTTGTTGATTTTGGTCCTAACAATTGCAAACACCCATAATGAGTATTGTACTATGAGCTCTACAGCATATTTTACAAACAGTTGTACATTTCTCTAACTTTTGTAGGATATCCCTTCAGCGCATTTATTAGAGTTTTTGGAACATGATAACCTTGATTTTTCAGGAGCTAAGGTGGTTGTGAGGTTTTGAAAAGGTTTGTAGGGAAATGTTGGCTTTCTGTTGCACTTGGTGAGTGGCTCTCTCTTAGCTGCTGTGAAATGGCTGTGGCATGTGGCCAGCAGCATCTTCTCAGGATGGCTTGGTTGCTATTGCTGGCATGGCCCCACACCCTCGCACGCTTCTTTCCACTGTGTTTTGCTGGTTGGGCCCCCCGCAGAGGCTTTTCCCACACTCTGCTTCTGGGTTTGGTGTCTGCGGCTCTTCTCAGATCCGTCCTTGGAGGAAGGCTCGGGGGCAGGGCCACTCCCGGTGCAGACACGGGGAGGCTCCACGGAGGTGTGACTTTGGAGCCAGCTCACTCGCTTTCCATGGTGATGGGAAGTGCGGGGGACCCGGTGCCAATGGCGGGGGTCGATCTCAGAGGCCACGTGGCACGGTGCAATGGCTGCGGAATTGCCCTTTAACCCAGAGGGCTCGGAGCGGCTGCATGGCGTGGTGTGCCCAGAGGGGCAGAAGTGCCCACCACGTGCTCTGCTACCCCAGCCTGGGTCAGCTGCCAGAGCTGTGGGGACCCTCATCTCTCCATGTGTCTGGATTGTGCAATAGGCACTGCCAGCTCTCTGGACAACGTCGGTGTCCTCGGCTCAGGCAGCCCCCGGATGGTCTCCGTTTTCCAGGATTCCCCCACTCCCCGGGGCTGTGCTGCTTCCCACGACTGCTCCGCATCGGTCAGCCACAGTTCCATTGTAGTAGGACACGTTTTCACAGCAGCCGCGGTCCGCTGGCTACCACGGCAAGGCCGCTCGCGCCCAGGGTGGAAAGAAGAGGCAGCTGTGCTGCTGCCCTTCCCCTTTTGCCCTTCATAATCCGATTTTATATTAGGTCCAGAACAAGCATCTATGGTTTTATAATACCGATGGCTACATCATCATCAAATGAGACTGCCTCAAATATATTTTGTTCAACCCTCTCCCAAAAGGGCAAATCTAAAACATCCCCTTCTGATATGTGCAGCTCATGGCTTTCACACCACGTGAATAAAGCTTGTAGAGCTTGTTCATCGTGGTTTATCCCTCTTCTTTGAAAGAGGAAAATCAGTACCTTCATTATGGAGTTTTCTGGTCCTGACATCCAAGCTCCCATGGTCTCCTAAGGGGTTCCAGTCCACAAAAACAAGGCTAGTAACCTCACAGCACTTTACGCTACTTAGCAAAATCCTGGCTTTTCACCCTATTGGCTCTGTCACCATGTCCAGCTCCCAGGCTGTATTTCTCCAGTTCCAAACACCAATCCAGGGTCTGATGCCCTTGTAATCTGGTTCCCACACCGTTTGCCAGCTCTCACACTGCTTGCAATCTGGTTCTACACCATTTTCCAGCTCTAACGCCGTGTGTCTCCTTTGCTCTGTGCTTCTGAGTTCTTATCACTTTGGGGTTCACCACGTGTTAGGTCAGGTGTGGGGGTTGCTGGTGCAGGAGACAGAGATTGCTCAGCCTCGAGGTTCGTGGGGCACAGAGAGCGTTTATTTCCCAGGCTACCCCTAATATGGAGCATTTGAAAGACCTGGTCTGCATATTCTCATTGGTCTGAACTCCACGCCCCCTCGGGATCTGGCCCGTGAAATGCTTGCAGCTTCCTAAGAGACCTGACTGGGAGAAGCCCCTGGCAGTCAATCCTGGGGCTTGGTAGCAAGCTCATCCATGACATTCGGTAACAGCAGCCAATGGGTGCCATCTTTCTGCTCAGTTCTGTTAGGTCTCGGTTTGGTCTCAGTTATGTCAGGTTGAGATTAAAGGTATAAAAAGGGTGTGATTTTTACAGTGAAAGGATCTCCCTTGGATGCATGAGAGCGTCCCTGTCACTTTGTTCCCCACTGCTGCATGCAAATCTGCCTTTTGGGAGTGCTAATTCAATAATAGTCACTATACATAAACAAAGCTAGGGCTATAATTCTCCAAAAACTTAGAACTGTCTCAAGGTGTTTTGTTTTGTCTGACAAAATACCTTATGTGTGGGGTTGTGGTGGTGTTCATGGGAGTCCCATGACAAGGGAAGGGACGAGAATCTTGACTCCGTGCTTCAGAAGGCTGAATTATTATTTTATGATATATATAGTATTAAAATGATATATTAGAACTATACTAAAAGAATAGAAAAAAGGATTTCATCAGAAGGCTTGAAAGGAAAGGAATGGAATGAATAACAAAAGCTCATGGCTCTCAGAGAGTCCAAGCCAGCTGACTGTGATTGGCCATTAATTAGAAACAACCACATGAGACCAATCAAAGATCCACCTAGCACATTCCACAGCAGCAGATAATTATTGTTTACATTTCTTTCCTGAGGCCTCTCAGCTTCTCAGGAGAAAAATCCTGGCCAAGAGATTTTTCAGAAAATATCATGGCTACATGGGGTCGAGAGTTATATCTTACAGGCTGCCTTAAAAGAAGACATACTGCAATCCCACAAAATCAATCAACCAAAGCACTCCCAATCTATTAGTAAGAATTAACAAAGCCTGAACTGATATTTTCTATCTCAAAGCTTTGTATGTACATCCATCCATACGATACCACTGTGATTAACTACACTGACACACAGGTTTGCATAACTATTATTTTCTCAAATACACTGGAGTATGATAGAGCAAAAGAAAACATTGATTGCAGTGTCTAAAAACGCTGCATGGGCTTAAATATTCTCTTTGTGTTCATAGCTTTAAATTATAATTGACCTTTACAAATCAAGGTACTAAAGGTACTATCAATAAAGGTACTAGAGGTTCCCATCAACTCCACAGATCTCAGAGAGGTGTTTGAAGGCTAAGTCTGAAGAAAGAGAGGTGTTTCATTAGAAGGTTTCAGTTGCAGAGTTTTCTGAGTATTTGTCACCTCTGTTTACAGTGTCTATAAAATAATTTTCATGCTGAAAATCACTAACAACTACCTTCCACATTTATTTATGGTTAGGCACTCATGCCAACTCCTGCTGAAGTCAAGAGCAGGTTTCTGAGTATAGCAGGAATAGGATAAAACCTCAAAGGTCTGCCAGTGCTATCAGTGAAATACTAATTTGTGTGTTTTCTTATTTTTGAACTGACATACAAACATGGCTTTTACGAACGTATTTTGAACCAAAATACAACCGTGGCAGCTGGTATGCAGATGCAATAATTACAGAACTGAAGTAATTTGAGATTACAGAAAGGTTAAAAACTATGCATGGAAAGGTAATAACAGGAATTTCTAACTAACAAAAAATGGTTTGTCCTGCAGCCTTGAGGTCATGTCCTTATACCCTTCTCAAAAGAAAACCTATTCATTGAACTTGCATCATCAACCCAAAAACATGTTTAAATTAATTGGAACTGTTGATTAGCCCATGTCAATTAGCACCTTCCTTTTTCTTTTTGCTGATAACTCTGATTCAATTTCAAGTCATAAATCTTTCAAGAAAAAATATACCATGCCGAGGAAACCCCAAGGCATAGGCTTCTATACATGGTATTGCCAATCCCTGTGCGACAGCCTCCTGCTAGCTTCCTACATCAGACGCAGGGCAACTTCGCTGGCTGCAACATAGACTTTCTCCATATTGGTGACATTTTAAAAATCCAAAGACACTGCTTGTTTTAAAAGTCCTAAAAAGAGCATTCTAAGTTCCTAAAAGCAAACATAGAGGCACTAAATTGGTTTAGGAGGAGGGTTTTGTGCAGTTGGATAACAGCTTGCATGTTGAAGTGTCTGGGGGGATTTATATGTTAGCGCTCCCCTTGTTTGAGGCAATGAGCGCAATGTCACCTGTGCATACCCGACACCATGGTTTAAGAGTATGTGCCTTGAAGGTCCAATGCTTTATTCGTAATCAAAGGAGAAATGTATCCAAACTTATTAGGATAAACAGTTCTTTGCAAATAGACGATCTAGAAACTTTGCCATTTTAAGGAGTAAAATCCCTAGTATAAGAAATTGCACATATATGCTTTTCATCACCTTATAGAAAAAATTTTCTTTGACATGATTTCATTTTTCTGAAATTTGACTTGTACACCTGCAAATACATTCAAGGGTCTTGTTAATTTATTTCAAAGGTATTTCAGACAGCACGAGTAGCAGTAACATCTTTCATTTCAACAATGTTTGTTGGTTTCTTTTGTATGCAACTCCTAGGCTACTCATTTCCTTAAAACAGGATTTAATTTATACAGAGATATGTTATTGTTTTAGTCTACAACTGTGTTGCTGAGAATTAAATTTTGCCAAATGAATGCTCACAGAAGTGCTGATTTCA